>NC_045732.1:13155584-13273072 GCF_009834535.1 Camelus ferus
AACAAGATGACTGTAAGGATATGCTTGCATTCAGGAGGACTCTGGTAGGGGGGGCCCACCTGTCTGAGCCGTTGACTTACACGTGGTCCTCGTGTGTCAGATGCAGGCCAGGTCAAGTCGACATGTTACCGGAGAATCTCAGGGTCGCGTCATGGCAGTCCTCACCCCGAACATGCCGCGGACTCGGCCAGCAAACCCCCTGGGCGCCGACCGGGTGATGCTGAAGACGCAGGAGCTGGGACCGAGCAGCTGCGAAGCTCGGCCGCCCTGAGACCACCCTGACCCCCAGCCCCTCTCCTCCCCGTGGAGGAAGCTCGTGGGTGCCCGGGAGGGGCTGAGGCTGGGGGACTTGCCTGGGAGGGTGGCCGCCAGGCCCAGCGCCCGGCATGCACGGCGGGGCAGCGGACTCAGTCCGCTCTGCCGCTGGAGTGGGGCCGACGTCGGCAGGACCCCTGATGGCGGTCGGGATATGTTAGGGTGGGTGGGCAGGTCTCAGCCCACCGGGGAGTGTAGACCCCCCCCCGACCACTCCGCCTTGTGACCTTCCCGTCATCTTCTCCTGCCCCCGTGTCCTTCGGAGTGTCCCCCAAAGGACCCAGCCCCCTACATCTTTCATTCCTCTGATTTCCCCGAAGGAACCCTCAGGGCAAGCCGCCCTCCCTCTCCTGGCCCCGTCGGCTCCGAGGCAAAGGTGACCGTGTAACAGAGGCTTCTCAGAGTTAAGTGATGGGCACCGGGCTCATCTGTGCGCCTTCCGACTGCCGGCTCCCCAGTGGCCTCACTGTCTCCACCATCCCCACTCCAGGGCTCGGGACCACAAGGCACGGCTGACCTTGTCACCTGGGTGTCACAAGGGCAAGTCCACATCTCTAGCCGTCCATCTCAGGCCTGGACGTTCTCCGAGAGGGAGGACCAGGGCGTCCCGTCCTGCTGCTGCCGGCTCACAGCTCAGCCCAGAGGTGGGGCTTGGATACGCACGGTGCAGGGCAGATGCTCCCTCTGCTCCATGGCTTCTGGAGAGAACACAGGGGGTCCCAAAAGCAGTTAGCCCCTGAGTGCTGAGTAAACACGCATCACCCCAAATGGGCAGGGTGAACCCACGTGTGAACGGATGAATCTGAAAACATCCATGGCTGCCCGTAGGCGCCAGATTTCTGTCCTCAGCTGCCAAGCAGACATCTCCCCTGCATGAACTACAATGCACCCCAAACCCAACCACATCCAGACAACACCAGCCCCACCCCGACAGTCGCTCCCGACTTCCCCATAGAAAGGGCTTTATCACCCAGAAGTCAAAGCACCCCCATCCAGCCTCCTCCTGTCCCTCCAAAGCCACCAGGAAGGGCTGTTGGATGCATTTCCAAGGCGTTTCTCACACCCATCCACCCTGCTCAGCTCTGGACCCCAACTTTGCTTCCAACCACTGTCCAGGTGCCCCTAGGAGCCCGCACCTGCCTGTCTGACCGCACACACTCTGTACGGAGTGGCCAGGACCACCCCGCCACCTTGTAGGGCAGACCGTGAACTCTCATGGCGTGGAACCATCTGGGGTCGTCCACGGCACTTGGGACGGAACCTAGCTCCCAGCCGTCCTCAGCCAGGCCCACGACCCGCCACGTGGCAGCCACACCGGTCCTTCCAGGGGCGCAGCAGCACAGAGTGACCTCTGCCCCAGCCGAGTCTGGCCTGCAGTGTTCCTCCCTGGGTGTCGCCCTGATCTTATTATTCAAGACCGTGAAGTGCCACCTCCTTCAAGGGCCTTCTGCAGCCACACCCGCCGAGAACCAGGCTCCCCACCACCACTGTTTCCTTCTTCCGAGAATCACCGTTTTATTGTTTTATTGCTTCAGAGTCTCCCCTGCATTGGAACTCTCGGGCCTGGGGGTCTGTCATGTCCCCTGATGCCTCCCCAGTTCAAAGAGGGCTTGGTGGGTATCCAATGCTCAGAGGTGTTTGCCGAATTAATGTGGATGTAAGAAAGAGGTCGGTGCTGTTTTTTGACCGAGCATGCAGGTGGAGGACACTATGCCCTCTGTATCCCATCCCCCATCTTCCTCCCTCCACTGCTCGAATCTTGTAGGGTTTGCAAGGGCCCCAGACACATACAACATAGTTTTCTTTTGTTTTCCAGCCTCCCTCGCACATTGGGGGGGCCACTCTGTCAGGTGGGACTTTCAGACAAATTCTATAAAAGGGAGAAACTGCCCTAGATGGTTTCCCTCTTTCTTTCTTTTTTTTTTTTTTTTTTGGCCATGCTGTCCTTTTTTTTTTTTTTTTTCTTATTCATCCCACCTGGAATGTCGACTTGATGGCAGGAGCTACAGTAGCCACATTATGACAAGCCATCGGGGAATAGCAAAAAAGAAAAGAAAAGAAAGAAATTGCAGAGAGATCTGCCAAAAGCCTTTGAGCCTTTGCACCAGCCCCGTGCAGCCTACGTTCAGGATTCTTGTTAGCTGAGAGAGAGACAGAGAGAGAGAGAGAAGCCCCTGGGAGCTTGGACATGCTGGTTACACAGGTTACCAGGTGCATATTCCCAGAACATTTGGGGTTGTAGGACCAAAGCTCCAGACACCAGTTCAGGCCACAAGAGGTTCCTTAAACCAATGCAGGAACGATGGCTAAATCACTGAGTGGAAAGAGGGAAGAAAAAAAGAAAAACCAGAAAACAGTAGAAGGATTGATGGAAAACACAGCCACCGTCTTCAAAATTAACATACACGCTCTTGGGGGTGGTTTAAATATTTAAAGACTCGTGTTTAATAACCATAAAAATATTTCAGAGAAACAGGAGGCTCGCCCAGAAGAAATCAAGAGGAAACAGACAGATGGTGTAGCCCTTGGCCGCAGGATAAACTTGCCGTTCCTAACTTCACCTGTCTAAAATATAGAATTACTTGGAAATGGGTGAGAACCCTAGCAGCCAGCAAGAAGGAAGATTTCTGAGTCGCAGAGATGGAAAAAAGATTAGCGGGAAAGGTGGGTGGACGGAGAGAGACGGTTGCAAACGCCATCCCACAAGGGGAGGTCAGGGTAAATGTTGGTGCATGCTCGAAATACTAAACCTTAAAAATAGCTTAAGCGCGCCTGGCTTTTGCATTTTGCATGATCTAATCGAAACTGAAGACCGGTAACCTCGCGTAATTTTTTAAGCATGGAAGGGACTCTGCTGGTATCATCGGCCAGGCTGAAACCGAACCGAAAGCTCCCAGCAACTCAGACTGTTTCTCTCTTCAGCTGCGTTTCACCTTCCAAACAGACTCTGAATACATTTCTTATATTTTTTTAATTCTCCCTTTTTTCTTTCAACTTGTTTTTCATTCGACATAAGAAGGACATTCCAGGAGGAGAGGGGGAAAAAAAAATCTGCCATTTTGCCTCTCTGGTACGTCTTTTCGTCCAAAGCACTTCATTTTTCAACTTCTGAAATATACGTAGCAGATGAATATATTTCCTGTGTTACACGTCCCCCCGCGTTCACATTCTCACTCTTGGTTTCTGATTACCAAGAGCGTTCAAATCTTACTCTTTGGGAGCGAAAATAAAGTGCCTCCTTATGCCAGAGCTGTCAAGGTCCAAGGAGGGGGCGATATTAACTTTTCCTGATAAAACAAGGCAAGTCGTATGAAACCGTGAGTCTTGAAAATTTAGAGGCTGGTAACCCTTTCTCTAATAAAAGTTTAGTTCGTTTTTTAAGCCCTAATGACGCTGTTTTGTTGCCAAGAATAGGGTCCAGAGTCTTATAAAGCTGTGTTCCTCGGATTTGTGACTGAGATCCCCCCAAAGACCTCGGGTTTCTGCACCACCAGATCCGATTTCCAGACGCTACCTGAAACATGAGTTTCGTGTTCCTGCAACAGGGCTATTCTTCAGGCTGAAATTATAATTCTACCCTAAACCCCTTCTTTCAGTATTTTATGCTTTCCCATTATTTGCTGCACCGAATGTTAGTTTTAGCCCAAGAGGGATTTTCTGGGAAAGTTTCAGAAATCCATTCATCTATTTTTGAGCTGTCTGACCATGGGGAAATGAAGGGTTTATACACATTAAGACATTTTTCAGATGCCTTTTGGAGATCTTGGTTAGACTTGTATTTTAAAAATGCAGACATGCCGGGGAGAGAGAACCGAGTGACCAACCCATGCTTTTTCCGAAGGGGGTGGGGGGTCCGCCGTAAATGGACTCTCCAGCCGCTTAAAGTTAGCGGGCTGCATAAACACGCTGCAGTAATCGTCCCACCAAGGCGCTCGCTCTCTCGCCGGTAATGTTTACTAAACGTCTACCAAGTAGGGGGCACCGAGGGATAAGGCATTCTAGGGAAAAATATGTCGCTTACCCTCAAAACTCAGCATGTAACACAAGTTAGACTAACCACAGCTTTGCAAAAATATCCATCGAAGGGCACGGCCCTCTTTCAACACACGTCGGCCAAGCGAGAAGGAAAGGGGGGAAATGTGGTTCCAGCTCCTTCTAAAGCTGCTTTTACGTATGACCCATGTCTTAGCTGTAAACTAAAGCGTATTTCCAGGTAACGAGAGTGTATAAAAGGGTGTTTACGTGTATGATGTGTGTGTGTATATAAATGCATATATGTGCAAAAAAAGATATACATGTAAAGGACGCTGTGAACTCGTCTACAAAACAGAAACAGACTCGCAGACGAGGCAAACAATCCTATGGCTACCAGGGGAAAGGCGGTGGCAGGGGATACATTTGGGACTTTGAGATTTGCAAATGTTAGCCGCTACATCTAAAAATAGGGTTTTAAAAAGGTTTCTTCTGTACAGCACAAGGAACTATGTTCAATATCTTGTAATAACTTGTTATGAAAAAGAATATGAAAATGAATATATGTATGTATGTGCGTGACTGGCACAGTGTGCTGTGCACCAGAAACTGACACATTGTCATTGACGGGACTTCATTTAAAATATATATATATATATATGTGTGTATACATTTTCCATATATAAAAAATATATATGGTATCTATACAGATAATCTGTGTAAATAAATCTACATTAATAAATACAAAAATCAAAATAAAACAGGTATAAATTGATCGACACATATATATAATGTATGTATATTAAACCGACATTTAGATATATAAAAATATATGAGTCCATATAGAGGTATGTTTATACATAAAAAATATACATATATGTATACAAAAGATACATACATATCCGTATATGGAAATCTATGTACATCTCCATAGATACATCTCTATAAATAATTGGTATAATTAGTTGTAAAATCTAAATAAAATAGACGCAGATACACACACACATATATAATCAGCATATAATAGAAAAAGATAAATAAGATATATATCTATGTAAAGATACATGTATCTATACACTTAAACATGCATGTATGCAAAAGATACATATGTATACATATGTCCATAAATGTGTGTACATACAATTTGTATAAATAAACTTTGGTTAATAGGTTTAATATCTAAATAAAATAGATACACAAGTAGACATTTGTAAACTATAAATAGGTATATAATAAATGCACATAGATACAGAAATGTACAGGTAGACATAATACCTCAGTAGCAAAGATGCGCCGTCCTCGCCACTGCTCATGTGCACCAGCCTTGCTGCTACGTGCGTGCACCACCACACAGGCGAGGGACTCCTGTGACGCATTACCGCGTTGTCGTGAGATGCTATTAAACTGAGTATCAAGAATTCCACTCCTGGGCACATATCCAAAGAAAACAAACGCAATGCATCGAAGAGAAACATGCACCCCAATGTTCACAGCAGCATTATTTACAATTGCCAAGACACAGAAGCAAGCCAGTGTCCATTAAAAAAAAGTTAATTAATTAAAACATATTTCCTTAATTTAAAAAAAACAGGCAAACAAATAAAGGAAATGTGGTATATAGAAATACACACATATATGCACACACTGGAATACTACTCAGCCATAAAAAAGAATGAAATAATGCCATTTGCAGCCACATGGATGGACCTGGAGATGATCATACTAAGTGAAGTAAGTCAGACGAAGTGTATTTTATCACTTATATATGAGCTCTAAAAATAGAACAGACTAGCAAATATAACAAAAAGAAGCAGACTCAATAGGGAATAAACTGGGGAAGAAGGTGGGGAGGGCCAGGATAAGAGCAAGAGGGGGAAAGGGTGATTATGGGGCCATATGAAGTCACGTGTGTGAAACTTCTGAAACTTGCCAAGTGCTACAGAATGTAAAGAATCTTTCTTTCAGAGAAGCAAAGACGCCCCAGATGAAACTGTCCTCGGCCTTCCCGAGGAACGGCAGCCCAGTTCACTGTCTGGTGAGACAGAATCCACCGCGGGCAGGCACCCGGTCACGCTCGCCTTGGAAGGAGTCACGCTGTGCTGCAAATCAAAGCGCCAGTGGCTTTCCCCAGGACCACACACCAGTGGTGTCCTTTTAAGAGTTGCCTCCAGGCTCAGCGAGGCTCCTGATGTCAACACATCAGGATGCGGAAGACGAAAATGTTTGGTGAACACGGCACCCCCACCACGTCCCCTGTGAACTCTGCTCAGGAACTCGCCAGCCACGCCCTCAAACAGCCCAGGTCTAAGGCTGAGGCGGTGGGAGTGACCGTAATCGTGCAAGAGAGAGCGGTTCAAGGACACGCGGGCACACGAAAGGTGGGGCGGGTGGGGCGGGGGGCTCCCTGTCTGTCTGGACAAGGCGGGAGGGAGAGAGGCCTTTTGTAAGATCTCCTCTCCTGCCTCAACTCCTCTAGGAAAAAGAAACCAGGGTATTTCCCCCCACTTGGCTATCTTTTCTTAACTGCCCATGAAATGAACGAAGGGTCTCTCCTTGTTTCTCTAAATCGCCCCGAGTCATTGCTGTGGGAAATTATGCAACTGTCTTGTCTGCTTGGCCGATCCCACTTCAAAGAGCGTCTTGCCAAGTTCCAAAGTCGCCCTGCCTTTATGTTGGAAATGTAAGGCCCTTGCGACTTTCCCAGGTTAAATGCAGACTTTTTCTTTAGAGGGCTTGATTATTCCGGACTAAACTCCCAAACTGATCATAAGAAAAGAAAATCTGATCTTTCACAATGTCCGGCTTGCTTCCTTCCTTCCTTCCTTCCTTCTTTCCTTCTTTCCTTCCTTCTTTCCTTCCTTCCTTCCCTTCCTTCCTTCCCTTCCTTCTTTCCTTCCTTCCTTCTTCCTTCCTGCCTTCCTTCCTTTCTTCCTTCCTTCCTTCTTTCCTCCCTTTCTCTCTTCCTTCCTTCCTTTGATCCTTCCTCCCTCCCTCCCTCCCTCCCTTCCTTTCTTTCTTTCCTTCTTTCCCTTTTATTTGACTGAAATTGGACTCTGAGGCTGTGCGTTTCTTGCATCATGACCAACTGTCCAGTTTCCTTCTGGGACAAATTCCGTACGACGCGGAGCTTCAGACCAACGCAGGATTGCAACGTCATTCACTTCACGAGGACGCCGCCAGCTCTGCCCGGGACGGTGAAACTGTTCTTCCCACTAAAGACATCCCATGGTCCAAAAAGGTGCAAAGGAGTGTTTTCAATTTTGCGGTGACTCATTTGGCTTCTCCGGAAGTGAACAGAGGACGCTGGCAGGTACAGCACCCCATGGACTTCTCCTGGGCTCCAAGGTTTAGAAGGCCCTCTGGGTCTTGGAGTTCAGCCTCCACCCCCCCCACCCCGTGCTCGGAGAGTGTCTTCAGTGCTCTCAGGGTGGGAATCCCGGCTGTGCTTGCATACGTCCAGTGATGGATGACTCAGCCCCTCGCTAAGAAGCTGTTGCTCCCTGGGACAGCTCCAGTGTTGACCAGTTCCTTCTTTGTGTGGACCTGACGCTGGTCTCCTGGGTGCAGGATTCCTTATACCATGCGGTGTAAAAGGTTCTCCCACATGGCAAACTCTCAGATATTCACAGACAAACATCCCATCCTTGTCTCATTCTCCTTGACCGAGAGGTCTTTATCCTTCGGGCTGAATATCTCCAGGGCCCCCGCCATTCTCAAAATGCAGAAGATTCGAGAAGTGTGGCCATCACGGTCCCACCTTCCTGCTCACCTCAGACCCCATCGGTACTCCTCACAACCACCACACGATGCACACACCCAGAAACACACAAATTCACACTCCCCTCTCTCACACACACACCGGGCACTGTCACAACTCTCACGTGTGTACACACATGCACCCGAAACAGTCACGTGTCTTACACATACACATACACACATTAAATAATCCCCCGACAGGAATCATCAGCTCCCTTCATGTGTCCTATGGATGAAACCACATCTTCACCCTCCAGAGCAGGTGCACTTTTGCTAGGGAGTAAGCTGATGCAATTTAACACCAAGACATCAAGAATTATATTAAATGTAAATTGGCTAAATGCGCCAATGAAAAACACAGAGATCGTCAAACCAGATTCAGATAAGACAATCATACGCTGCCTAAGGGAGATGCATCTAAACTATAAGAAAAGTGTAAAAGTAAAGAGGTGAAAAAAATATATATAGTCTGTCATCACTGCTCAACGATTCTGTATTTGCAAATTTGCATACTTGCTAAAATGTATGTGCAACCACAAAGTTGGTACCCACCAGGTTTTCCCACTGGTTTGCAGACATGTGAGGTGTGGTGGAAAGTTTGAGTCACCCATGTGCACAGGCTCAGCTGAGGGTGGACAGACAGTGCTCTGCCTTCTTGTCCCAGCTCTCAGACTGTAAGCAAGTGTCCTTTTCTTGGTCTGGTTAATGCCAGGCCTTTTTGCATTTGTGTGCTTTTTGCTGGTGATTTTGCTGTTTAAAATGGTGCTAAGGATAGTGATGAAGAGTTCTGTCTAGTGTCACTGAACACAAGACCATGCTGTGGCTTCTTGAGAAAATGCACGTGTTAGATGAGATTGGATCCGGCGTGAGTGATGGATCAACAGTATTTAAGAGGAGTAATCATTAAGGAGTCTTTCAAAAGAAGCCACATAAAATAAGGGTGCATTTTGAGTGGTTGATGAAATGTTATTACCAGAGGAGCAGGAAAACTTAATCTCGTATTTCCCCTGGAAGCAATGGGTCCGTTTTCACTAATTTCATTGTTCATGAGGACTTCATAGAACATACCTACATGAATAATAATTGAGTGTGCTGTGCAGATACTAACAAAAAACCCTACTGAGCTTATGTTAGCATCAGAGTAGAACTTAATAAAAAATAGGCACTAACCATGAAGAGAGAAAACCTTTTCATGATAAAAGGGCCAATTCACCAGGAATTTAAAGCAGTTATAAACTTGTATGCATCTAATAACAAAGAGTGAAAACATATAAAGCAAAAATTGGTGGAAGTAAAATAAACAGCCCACAGTTTTAGTGGAACATTTTAATGTACTTTTTTAGTAGTAGGTAGAATAATTGTGTCAAAACCCAGTATGGCTTTAAGAATTTAATTTTGATCAAATCTTGTAGTCTGATTTTTGCCTGGTGAGTAGATTTAGAACTCTATAACTAATGACTGCAGAACATTTAGTCTTTTCAAGCACCCATGAAACACTTACAACATTTAACCATATGTTGAGCCATTAAGCAAATGTCCACAAACATCAGAGATTAGAATCATGCTAGGTACGTTTTGCAGCTCTGGGCAATTAAGCTGGAAATAAATAACAAAAAGATACTTAGAAAATGCCATACATTTGAAAGTTAAGCACCGCACTTTCAAATAGCCCATGAGCCAGGGAGGAAAGCAAAACAAACTCTAGAAAGTATTTCCGTCTGAATGAATGGTAATAAAAATGGAACGTGTCAGAGTTTACGTACGGTGTAAGCAGATCTGTGTGGGGGAGATCACAGCTTCAAGTTCTTTTATAAAAAAGGAATAAGGCTGGAAATCAGTGAGCTAAGGACCCATCTTGAGAAGTTAGAACAGTAATTAAACTCAAGAAATAACAGAAAGTAATGGATTAAATAACGAACATAACAGAGAAAATCGACAGAATCAAGATTGGTTGTGTGGAAAGACTGATAAAAATTACATTCCCCTGGCAAGACTTATCAAGAAGAAAATAAAAGATAATAGACACTGAAAAGCAGTATTAGGGGGAAGAAAGGTGTGCCTGTAGATCATGTATTAAAAAAAAAAGATTATAAAGAGCTTTATGCCAAAATTTAAACCTTAGATTAAATGGACAAGTTCTTAGAAATGAAAACATGAATTCAAGATGCTTACTGTATAATTTAAAATTTTGCCACAAGGAAATTGCCAGGTTCAGATATCCCTGTTGGTAAATTTAATGACTACTTAAGGAAGAAAAAAAATGCCAACTTTATGCAAAGTTTTCCAGCGTCTGCAGCAAGAGGAAATACTTCTCGAACTCATTTTTATGAGGCCAGACCTGAGCAGGGAATTATTAAAAAGCGAAATTACAGGTCAACTGCATTTACAGACAAAGATGAAAACTTTGATACAAAATAGGAGCAAACTAAATTTAAAAATACTTGTTAAAGAAAAAGGTCATGAAGGAATGACAAGGTGGCTTTATTTCTTTTCTTTTCTTTTTTTTTTTTTTTTTTTTTTTTTTTTAAGGTGGCTTTATTTCAGCATCTCTAGGAACAGAAGAGAGAAGTAGTGCAGCCTTTTTGGGAATCACTTGCCCCTCAGTTCTGCCCATGACCATTTTTAGGAAATAAACACTTTGCCTTCAACCCAAAGTAAAAAAGTTGGTGTCATCAGCCCCCTTTCCTTTGCCACTGAGTAGCTTGTTCTAGACATTAATGAAGGAAAAAGAATGTGAAAAGGAATATATGGATGTCCATGTACGACTGAAGCATTGTGCTGTGCACCAGAAACTGGCACAGCATTGTAAACTGACTCTACTTCAATTAAAAATATATTTTAAAAAGAAAAAAGAGAATAAATAGATTCAAACAAAATTAATGAAGGGACACTTTGAGATACCACGGATGGGGCGGTGCTGACTGTGTAGCTCGGGGACAGGTTTTGAGGATCTGTGCCATAGCACGAGCACTTCTTATCAGCCGTGCGCACGGGAACCCCACGCAGGATCTCCACATGCAGCGTGCACAATGTGCGTCTGCAAAGGCACAGCCAAGTCACCCTCCCAGAGCCCTGGGGAGGTGAGCTTGCTGCCTTGAGAAAACCACCGTCATCAAATAAGGGTTATTCAACACCTCTCCGTGCACAGTCTGACGCGAGCGACCGGGGACAAATCCCAAAGTCTGAAGCGCCGTCTTCTTTCCGACGTGTTATTTAAAGCCTTGGGCTTCACCAGAGAGTTTGCAACCGGCTTGAATGCACGAGCAGCACCCAGCAGCCCCGATGACTTTCCCGGCGGACCCTTAAGCCAGGCACTGACAGCTGAGCCACCCCCATGCGTTTCTTCTGGATCCAAGACAATCTCTCTGCCCGCTGAAAATCCAACATGTATGGGAAAATGCGTCAGCAGAGCCGGGAGGTGAACGCGGGTGGAGAGGGGTCGCAGAGCGGATTGCAAGGTAATTCCAACAGAGGGAAGCGGCGGTGGCGGCCAGCGTGACGAGAAAGACGTTATGCTGAGTATCTGCACTGACACGGCTTCCAGATTTTACCACTGCTTCCCTGCACCGGCCCTGAGACACCCACCTTTGCCGCCTCCGTGGTGACAGGTGTGCCTCCCTAAACTCTGTCTGACATTATTCAAGGGGGCTCCCAAACACACGTTTCTACCCTCGCCGGTTCTGTATTCCATAGACCCAAAGCACCAGGCTGAGAGGCAGCCGCTGAGAACGCAGAAGGTTCCGACGCAGGGCGCGCCGCGCTCCACGCCAGCAAGCGCACGCTTCAGAGCGCCCTTAGTGGCGGCAGGCTTGGGAGCCCAGGGCGGCCCGCGCCTCCACGTCACCGTGTCACTCACAGCGTGTTTCCAGCCACCTTGCAAAGCCACCGTGAGCCTTGCTGCTACTTTACATTTGCGGAAACGCGCTCGGGAAGGTTCAGGACTGTGTCCCAAATCCAACAGCTGGTCCCTGGGGACCCCGGGATGCAAAGCCCCATCTCTCTCAGCAAAGCCCACGGCTCTCTCCTCTGATGCATCCCTCTTGTAGTAACCATCGCCCTCGACGGAGCTATGCCTGGGCGCCGGGACAGCCCCCTGAGCTTCCCCCTCCTTTCCGACAAGGCCACACACAGACCGGGCGATGCTGCCTTCCCCGCGGATGCTCACAAACACGCCCACGGTCCGACGGCGAGTCACTTCAGCTTCCACAGGCCGCCCCGCGCCCAGGCGTGGCCGGCTCACTCGGCGTTACAGTGCGCTCCCCGCCCGGAGCGTCTACCCTCCTTCTGAGCGCTACGTCAGACCCTCGCTGCAGGGATTTGCGCGCAAGAGGACGCAGGCCAGTCGTGCCGCGCAGAAGGCGAAGCGCAGGCCAGGAGGAGCGCGCCTGAGCCGCGGGTGCGGGCTCACACACCGTCCCGAGCACCGTCTGCGCGCGCGCTCCCGTGGCGTGGTGTGCGGGCGCCGCGGGCCCCGGCTCCCAGACCTCCTCGGCCCTGACGGACCCTAGCTTCGGCTCCGGGCGGGGTCCTCATGGTTTTTAAGATATGTTTTTCTTTTTCTTTTTTTTTTTTTTTTAAATGGAAGTATAGTTGATGTACAATTTTGTACAAATTATAGGTGTACAATATAGGGATTCAGTTTTTCTCTTATTTTGAACAAAATTTTTACTAATCGAAATATAGTTGATTTACAATGTAGTGTTAGTCTCTGGCGACAACACAGTGATTCAGTTACACGTACGTATATTCTTTTCCACATTCTGTACCATTACAGGTCATTACAAGGTGTTGAATATAGTTCCCTGTGCTGCACAGTAGGACCTTGTTGACTTATTTATATAGAGGAATTATTAGCTGCAATTCTCAAACTTCTAAACTCACGATTCTTAAAGGTTATACTCCAAGCACAATTATTACAAAATACGGGCTCCGTTCCCCGTGTTGTACAATGTATCCTGGTAGCTTATTTATTTTATACATAGTGCTTTGTACCTCTGACTCCCCTACCATCATTGTCCCTCCCCTCTCCCCACTGGTCACCACAAGCTTGTTCTCTGCATCTGTGAGTCTGCTTCTGTTTTGTTATATTCACTCGTTTGTTGTATCTTTTTAGATTCCACATATAAGTGACATCATACAGTACTTGTCTTTCTCTGTTTAATTTATTTCACTCAACGTAATACTCCCTGTGGGTCCATCCATGTTGCTGCAAATGGCATTGTTTCTTTTTTATGGCTGAGTAATATTCCATTATACAAATATATCACAACTTGGGTATCCAGTCATCTGTTAATGAACACTTAGGTTGCTTCGGGCCATATATTTTTAATTGGAAACTTCTTAATGAGGGGGTGCCTTTAAGCCCAGTTTGGAAACCACCAGGACAACCCAGTATCTTTGCCCATGAAGATCTTGGTCCAGAAAGTGACCGCACAGTATGACACCTCCCTGTGGCGGCATGTGAGACAGTCCTGAAGGCGTTGCTCTCACTCCCGAGTTGAAAGTCAGGTAGAGCAGATGAGCCTGTGAGGCCCCAGCAAATGCAAAACCACAAAATTGTGCCGGGAGCTCTTAAAGACGGGGTCGTTGTGTTAATATGGGCCACTGAGCATCGGAATCGTGTTAAAAATTATGATAAAACACACAAGACACAGACATGAGCATTTCAGCACAGAAAGCGCACCCTGCGTGTGCACTGAGCACATTCACTGTGTGGTGTCACCACCGCCCTGCGTCTGGTTCCAGACTGCGATCAGCACCCACCCCCGCCCCAAACGGAACCTGCCCCCAGCCCTCCCCTCGTGCGTCTCCTTAGCCAGAATCTTGGCCGCGTGCCCTTTTCTGAGCAACTCCTAGAAGGAACAAAATCAGTTGTAATCCAACAGAATCATCGTACAGGGACCAAGCGAGGCTCTGAATGTAAGTTATTCTATAAAGCTCTTAGGAAGGAGCAGTGGGGGTAGGTCGGGGAGCCCCTGGAGGCATCCGCCCACCACCTGCCCTCATCCCGGCTTTGGCTCTCACAGCACCTGGCCGCCCCCCTTTGCACAGTCCCCTTCCTTCTCCTCCAGGCAGACCCCCTACATCACCCCTATGGGTGCTCCCTCCCCTGGCCGCCCACACCCCGGGGCTTCCTCCCTACTCCATGGAAGCCCTGCCTGAAGGCGCTTGCCCTCTCACCCTTTACCTGCCTGCTTCTGCCTCCCAGGACGGCCAGGGCCCCAGGTGCACAGGTGGGCTCTCCTCCTCAGTGCCTCCCACGGGGCCCAGGGCTCCTGCGGTTTGTGGAATGCACGCGTGCACGGGAGGGGGCCCCATTCTAGTGTCTGAGATGGATTGTCTAACACCAAAAGTGGGACGCTCACCCTAGAAGAGGTGAGGACTCTGCCCAGCCCTGCACACGTGGGCCCGGGAGACCCAGGGGTCTCGCCTGGTCTACGTGGCGAGGGAGGACCAGTGTCTTCGGCAAGGAGGGAACAGAGTCACGCAGGCTTCTAGGGAGACAGGAGGGAGACAGGGACCTGAAACACGGCGCCCATAAGCCCAGCAGGGGCCCCACAGCTGCGCCCCTCTGTGGTCCCCCCGGGACTCATGTCCAGGAAGGAGCCGCAGGGTCCTGCTCTCCAGCACCTGCTTTTTCTTTTTTTTTTTTTTTACCCTCAGGGAAGAGGGTAAAACTCGACAGTGAAACATTTGTCCTGCTCAAGACTGTCAACAGAAAGGGACTTTGTTAGCCGTGGCATGGAAGGAGTGACCGGACGCACATCAGGATGGGCAACACCCCGTCCACGTAACGGTCAGCACGGACACGCTCTTCCTGCGACGGCACTGGCCTGCACGCGCGTGGAGCACAGCTTCCCCCCGGCGACCCCCACGCGAAGCCCCGGATGACAGAGTCGCAGCCCAGCCGCCCGCAGCACGGCCCCGCTGAGCGCCCAGAGCCCCCCGGCCGCTTGGACAGCCCCGCCTGCCTCTCCTTGTGCGCAAACTCCAGGCAGCCCCGGGTCCCGCACGGGGCCGGTGACCACGGTGTCCGTGTGGGTGACCGTGCGCACGAGACTCTGTGTCCCAGACCTCCTCTTCCACGTCTCCCGGGACCCTCGCACGTGGGGGCCAAGTCTGCACTTAATCCCCCCTAATGTGACAAAGCCGCACTTCAAGGCGTGATTAACCTCCGTCTGCGTGTGGGGCTAGCAGACCGTCCTGGGCGCACGGAAGGTCTCACCCCGGCAGGCACGCCCGTACTTATTAATGCGCTCCTCCACGCGGGGGGAAGCAACGACAAAATTCTTTTTCCGACGGAACGCCAACGGCGGCCGTCCGCGCGCGTGGCTGCGGGTTGGAGAGGGCGCTAATTAAATGTCAGGGTTGACAGATTAAAATTATGAAATTTAAAATCGCCACTGAGTCCTTTGTCACTGTCAAATTAGAAGGCAGGGTGACGAGGCGCTGAATGGTGAGCGACGCGGCGGACTGAATGGGAATGCGGCCTCTCAGCCACGCTGCCTGCATCTCCATCGGCCTGCAGCTCGGCTCAAAGCGGGTGACGGGTGGGGGCTCCCGCTTCAAATTCAGATGGGGCGCCAGGCGGCCGCTGGCGGCCGCGACGCATGCATACATGCACTCAGGTGCCAGGGACGTCGGGGACCCGGCGGGGGGTGATGCATGTGCGGGGGGTGTTAACTGCACCTGGGTGATTGATGCGTTTAGATCAGGAAGGGACAACACCCCCCCACCTCTGCACTTAGAAAACAGGGGCATATTTCATTGATTTACAGTAAAAATGTCCCACCCAGCCTCCCCTCCCTTGGCCGGCAACCCCAATCATTAAACTGAGTATAAACATCCAGGTAAAAGTCTTGGGTGGAGATGGAAGAGGGCGAGCTGTGGTTGCACGTCATGGACACCCCACTATTTTGGGGAGCGACCTACTATGGAGATCAGAGGCAGAAGCATTGTGAGGGGCCGCACACCACAGAGTCCCCCTGCCTAGGGGACAGCTCAGCTTGACCCTGCAAACAGAGGTCCCAGGTGAGGGTACAGTGGTAGGCACAAGCTCTCCCACGCCCACCCTTCCCGGGTCCCCGGGTGTCTGCGCCGGTGACTTGAGGCCATTCGGCCAAGCATTCAGACCCCTCGTGAAGAATTCAGCAGCAGTGATGGATGAAATATGACACCTTTCAGAGACATGCTGTGCTGTTACACGTCTTAAGATGACTTTGGTCCGAGAAATGTCACCTGTGTCACAGCTTGACTCCTTTTCCTGGCTGAGTAATATTCCCCCGTGTGCATGGACCTCATTCTGCTCATCCATCCATCCGTGGATGGACACTTGGAAGGTTTCCATGTGGTGTGACTAGTGCGGCTATGGACACATGGACAAGCCTTTGCTTCAATCCTTGCTTCCAGTTCTCGAGGGTAAATCCCTGGGAGCGAAATTCTGAGTCACGTGGCAATTCCATGTTTACAACTTTCTGAGCAACCTCCACACTGATTCCCGCAGCAGCTGCGCCCTTTTCTGTTCCCACCACCCCCCGTGTGTGAGGGTTCCGGTGCCTCCCACACCCTCCCCGACATTCCTTAATTCCATGAGTATTACTGTCATGACATCATCCTAGTGGTCGTGACGGGGTGTCTCACGGTGGCTTCTGGTTTTGCCTTTTGTTTGTTTTTAAATTGAAGTAGAGTCAGTTTACACCGTTGTGTGAAATTCTGGGGCACAGCATCACAGTTCCGTCACCCATGTACATACGTAGACCCGTTTTCACTGTGGCTTTGATTTGCATTTCCCTGGTGATGAGCTGAGCACCTTTTCATGGATCTCCTTCAGAGAAAGGTCTGTCCACATCCTTTGCTCACTGTTGGGGTTTTTTTTTTTTTTTAATTCAGTTGTTTGTCTTTTTGTGACGGAGTTTACAACAGACCTTTCATAAACTTAGCTGCTCAGCTTTTAAAGTAACAATCTTTGCTCATGGATGGCTTGTGTTTCTTCCGCCGTAGACTTTTGAGGGATGAAGTCCGAGGGCTGGATGCCTCCTTCGAGGTGTGTAGTCAAAGTCCCTCCTCTCAGGGCATCCAGCCTCAAAAGAGGGAAAAGGGACAAAAACAAAGTGTGGGACGCACATTGAAAACCACGACGTTCGCCGTGACAACTGTGTATCCCCTAAAATGACTCCGTGATTAAAATCTACCGAAAGCCGGAGGTTAATAGCTATTCACATCCCACCTCAAGATTTCTCACTTTATCATGTTTCCTGTGATGTAAGTTAACATTCGCCAGCTTGAGAGACAAGACGGGGTACCTTTCCAGGGGTCACAGTCTGGCATCCCACTGCTGCCGACCGAGAGGGCACCTGGACAAGGGGTGGATGGCAGAGCCAGCTGTGACGTAGGAGCGCCCGGTGAGGGAGCGCGCGGTCAGCTGGAAAAGCGTGGGTTGCAATTCGTGGTCTGAACAGAAAGCCCGTAAGACCTCCCTCTGGGGACCCCTTGGTGCATCAGCTCGGCGTTCAGGGCTCAGGCAAACAAAGCGCCCACGCGTTCTCCACCCGACCCCGGCCCCGCCGGCGGCGCCCCATCCCCGCCGCCTACTCCGCTCCTCCGGTCGGTCCCCAGGACTCGTCCGAGGTCCCCTTGGCTCTGAGGGCTGCTCGCAGCCTTCTCTTGAGACTTTTGCTCCCCCCGACACCAGGTCTCCCTCTGCGACAGGGCAAAGACCAGAAGGTGGGTCCTGTGACCTGCCGCTCCCTGCAAAGCCTTGGAAAGCGGGGCAGGGAGAGTCTCCTACACAAATCAACAATTCACAGGATGCGAGAGGACCGCTCAGCTACCCCGAGCAAAAGCGTTTCACCTACCAAACAGTTTCCACGGACATTCATCTTTTCATCAAAGTCTCCTTTATTGAGCGACTCAGCGGAGAAGCGCTGTGAGCTGAGTGTTAATCCCGGCGGGTGCCTGGGACAGACCTGCTAAGGAGGGACCGTCTGAGCTGGTCCTTCACAGGCTTCACCGCTGCACACGGACATCTGAACGAACCCTCTCCCAGTCTGTCAGGATTAGGGATTTTTGTCCCAGAAGGATTGCTGAGGAAGGGTAAGTGTGACGTCCATTCTGTTGCAACCTGGGGGAATCCCACGGCCAGCCTCCCTCTCCTCAGAAGGACACCAGTCAATACTGGGTGGGAGCCCCCGCGATGGCCCCCCATTGATCACGTCTGCAAAGACCCACTTTCCAAACAAGGTCCTGCTCATGGGTCCCCAGAGTGGGGACCTCAACAAACCTTTATGGGGAACACCAGCCCACATGGACCCACAGAAACTTCAAGGCTCCCAGGGGGCGGAGGCTCCATCCAGAGCGTTAATGCACTGGTATTTTTAGGGATCATTTGCAATTCCAACGATGCCTCCAGTGAAGGGAGCCCAGATTCAAATGTCAGCTGTGTATCTTCACAGGAAGAGAGAGTTGTTTGTGTAAAGCTAAACGCTTGATAAGTCAACGTGCATCGTACCTGTTATCCTAAACGTATTTCTTCGTGCACATCTAGCATGCACGCGGTCCTGGGTTCGATCCCCAGCACCTCAGTTAAAAATTAATAAAGAATTAAATGAATAAACTTAATTACCTCCCCCCATAAACATAAAAAAAAAAAACTCAATGTATTTCTTTAGTTGATTTTGAGGCTTTTTTTAAATCAGCATGAGTGAGGTGATTGATTTAGGAAATTGTATTAAAATAGGTGCGAAGAATGTCATCTAAGATTTGCTTGTTATTTTTTCTGCACGTCATTACAATGATTGATAATTTAGGATGCAAGATTAAACCTGAGACCCCCTATAAATCACAGGGGCTCCCGCGAGCCGGGCTGCGTCAGGCTGTCAGAAGCACCGCCCCGCGTAGCTGTGAATGCTCCGGAAGCGGGAGGCGGCGGTGGGAAGGCAGAATCTGAGTGGTAGGCCCGGGGGAGGCGGGAGGTCCCTGTCACTAGCGATGGGCCATCACGGTGTCCTCACAACACTGGTGAATCCAAGAAGACAAGCCCAGACGTGCACCATGACAAGACCCTTGGTCCCCCACAGTCCCCACCACAGGCCCAGAAGGAGGATTTTAATCCAGATCCAAGTGCGTCCTCACATCTCCAAGGAAGAAGAGAGCCCCAGGCCACCTCACCACATGCGTCTGGAAAAAGTGTCTTGCCTTGGAATCACCAGTCTTCGCATCCCGAAGTCCGTCCAACGTGTACCTTCCTGGTAAGGCCGAGGAAACAGCCCCGCTGACCTCCAACCACCGTCCATGCTTCATGGCCCTTGGCTCCTCCAAAGATGAGGGCCGACCTGGGAACAAGGCACAAGTGCACAGTGTGACTTTCACGGGAGGCGCCTCCCCTGTGCAGAAGGCAGGTGTGTCTCCAGCGGCGGGAACCCTTCCCCGGGAGGGAGGACCAGCTGGGCGAGCTCTGCTCTCCAGGGAGTCAAGACCCAGCCAGGAGAGGTGGAGGAGGCGACAAGGAACGGGGCAGGAGGGACATCCCCAGCCCCTCGGCCATTGCCCCAGGCACCTGCAGACGCAGCCGGGTGTGGGAGCCACCCAGCGACCCCTCTGCCTACGTCTCATTGGCAGCCCCCAAGGAGAACTTCATGCTGGGTCGTCGGAGATAATAAAACAGTGACAGTCAGCCTTGCACGCGCAAAGGCATTTCCAAACAAAACCGGTGTGAAATTAGTTTGAATTAGCACTGCCTCCCTGCTTTGCATCCTCCCAGTCGAGACGGAGGAGGAAGTCCCCTTCCTATGGGAAAAGCTGGAAAGGCAGATGAATCACGCCTTGCAAGTGTGGAAACTGAGGCTCAGAGCATCCACCCTGTGTCTTTAAAGCTGAGTTCAGTGGGCCATGAGCCTACAGCTCAGGCCTCAGTCAGTCTGAAACCAGAGATGTCTGTAACAGAAGTGACAACTTCTGGTGGAAAGTGGAGACCAGTGAGTGGGTGGGGCATTTATTTTAGAGAAAGGACGTGTGATTTGGCCAGATACCTTCAAAGAGAATCAATGCTAAGGAGTCTTGCAAACTTTTTGAATTGTCACAATTCCAGATCCGTAATACATACCTCAGTCTTTCCTTCACTGGTGATCCTTTCTTGATTTTGGACATTGAGCCTGGGGAGCTGCAGCAAAAACATAAACTCATGTGGGCCCCCCCCCCCCAAAATGCTCCCTGCAGGATAGCAGGCGATGTGGCTGGTGTGGCAGACAGCAGCCAGGGCTCATCAGGCTAGTGGATGAAGACTAGTTTGCAGGCCCCCGTGCACTTCACATACCAGTTTACTCATATTCACTGGAATCCCTATACTCTCTGTGGGCAGCTGAGTAATAGCCCTTAGAGATACCGAGGTCCTAATACTCTGAACTCACAAATTGTGGTCAAAGGATGTCTTGCAGATGTGATGACATTAAGGATGCTGAGCTGGAGGATTATCCTGGACAGTCCAGGTAGACCCATGCAACACAAAGGTCGTTGTACGAGGGAGACAGAAGGAAGAGATGCGAGGACAGAAGCAGAGACTGAACTAACGTGGGGCCACAAGCCCAGGAGTGCAGGCGGCCTCTAGAAACTGGAAAAGACAAGAAAACAGATGTTCCCTGGGGAACTCCAGGAGGCACCAGCCCTGCCGACACCTTGGCTTGAGTCTGGTGAGACTGATGTGGGCGTTCTGGTCTTGGGCACTGGCACACAATAAATCCACAGTAAACCTGCATGGTTTCCCTCTGCCACACGGGGGTGACTTGTTACAGCCACCGTAGGACACTCATATGCTCCCATGTGTGTCGCTGGGCGGGGAGCCCTCCTCTGCGGGGGCTACACTGTGCACAGCAGACATCCCTGGATATCGCGCTGTTACCTGCATGGTGAGAGTCACTCCTGTCCCACAAACCCAGTGCTCTTCCACAGCCCCGGGACTCCCACTCCACCTGGAGCAACGCCACCCTCCCAGCTGGTGGTACAAGTCAATAAACCACAGGTAACTCTATTCCGCCACCGCCCCCTCCCTCCCGGCCCTAAGCCACGCCGACCCTTTGTTTGCCGTCGCCTGCACAGTTCAGAGCCCCCGAAAAAGCTAGGTCTCAGTTTATTAGAGGAGGGTCAGCTTCCGAAGCATCCTGCAATAAAGAAATTAGCAAACCAGAAGCTGCAATTCCGCAGAAACCCTCAAAAACGAAGGCGATTTAAAGTGACAAGATCCAATTAAATTTAATTACCCAAGCTGTATTTTCATTTCAACTGACACTTTTTATTAAGGAGCTGCATGCACTAAAGCCAGCAACGCAGGCCAAATTGCATCCCGGTAACACAGTTATCTTATGCAAAATTCCGAGGATCTAATTTTCTGAAACGAAATTAGACACAGGGGGTTTGTAAAAGGTTTCCTTTGTTTGGGGCTCCAGAACCCAGCGTTCCGCACACTCTCCCTGCAATATTACCTTTATCCCAAGAAGCCGCTGTGCCCCCCAACTCTGAAATAAAACTTATTCAGAGAGAGCAGGACAGACAACATGACTGGTTTCCACTTGTGTCGAATTCCGACGCACCACCGAACACCGCCGACGACAGAAAGAACCCATCTCCCGCCCTCTCCTCCCTGAGCGCCCTTTTCCTTGCTCTGGAGCTGGAGAACGCAACACAGAGCTCAGCAAAGCAACACGTTTGAAAGCAGTGTTTCTACACAAAGTTTCCACGCTGTTCCTTGTCGGATGGGGTGCAGACACACTGGTTAATTAAAATGGCCTTTTAAGCATGAGGTGATGCCCAGCTGTGCAATTTAAGTCAGTTTACATCACTGGGTAGGGGGTGATTTCAAAGCATGGAAAGAGGGGTCTTTGAGGAAACCTGTGTCATTGGCTCCTTGTGGCTCATTGTAAATTCCTGGTGGATGGTCCCCACAGGTCCATCTGTTCCTCACAGCTTACCTGTTGTCCGGGAGACAGTGAGAAAACGCCAGGAGATGGTTCCTACCTCCTCCACGCAGGCTCTGTGGAGGGATGGGGACAGGAGGACCACGTCGAGCCACGTGTGGGTGGTGGGTGGGGCTCATCGTTCAGCACACAGAACATCTCTGTAATGATGACTCATAAGGACCACATGCAGCAGGGCGGGGCGCCCTGGTGTGCCCATGTGAGACCTTTCTGCATTTAGAAATACCCCTGGCAGGAGTGTCCTGGGGTGTCCACATCAGATGACCACAAACGAGGAACCCAAAACATCACAGATCCACCCTCCCCCGTCCTGGAGACCGGACGTCTGAGGTCAAGGTGTCCCAGGGCCGCGCTCCCTCCCGAGGCTCCAGGGGAGGGTCCCTCCTGCCTCTTCCAGCTTCTGGGGGCCCCAGGCGTCCATCCCTGGGCTGGTGGCCGCCTCCCTCCCGTCTCTGCCTCCGTCTCCACGTGGCGTCTCCTCTGTGTCTGTGTGTCTCCTCTTCTGTCCCTTCTGAGGTCACTGTCCTGGGATGCAGGGCCACCTCCTCCAGTAAATGAAACGCCAGGAGCCCAGGAGGCCGCTCGACACTGGTGCAGGGGAAGGAATAAAATGGCACAAAAGAAAACACGCTTTTCCGAGCTTCATGACGTGGTAGAAATTTTGACTTATTCCATCCCAGCGACTGCCTCCGGGATGTTTTCTCTCTCCTTTGGCTGGAGGTGGCCACGAGAAGGTGGTGGGGGGCATGACACACACCCCCACCTCATCCTGGGGTGACCAGCAGCCTCCTCTGGACACACCGGAACATCCCCTTTTGTCCCTCAGCTTCCTCACTCCGCACCCGCTTTGGACATTCGGCCATTCGGTCACCTGTTCCCGCCCCCAGTCGTGGGCACCACCTCCTGGTAGACAACTCGGGGAAGGTCGTGGATGAAACAGACCCACGTAGATACGTTATCATCTGGTCATCTTGGAGGTGTCACAGTCAGAGATCCAGCTGCAGGTCCCTCAACAAGTGAAACACAGAATTTCTCTATGATCGGGCAATTCCACACCTATGTAGACACCCCAAAAGAATTGAAATCAGAGACTCAAGTGAAACGTGTACACCATGTTCACAGCAGCAGTATTCACAAGAGCCCACAGAACAAAACAGCTCAATGTCCATCCACAGATGGACGGATGAGCAGAATGGGGGCCATGCACACAGGGGAATATTACTCAGCCAGGAAAAGGATTGAAGCTCTGACACAGGTGACAGCGTGAATGGACCCTGAACACAGGATGCTCCATGAGAGAAGCAGACACAGAAGGAGACACAGGGTGTGATTCCATTTACAGAAAACGCCGAGAACAGACACAGAAAGCAGATTCCTGGTTGCTGGGGGCTGGGGGGAGGGGAAACAGAGAGTGACTCTTCACGGGCATGGGGTGTCCTTTCTGGGTGATGAAAATATTCCGGAACCAGATAGAGGTGGTAGTTGTACAACATGGTGAATATATTCAATGCCCGTGAACTTTCCACTTTAAAGTGGTTATTTTTATGTTGCATGATTTTCATGTCAATAAATTATTGTAAAACTATACTGGAAAAAAAAAGTGCATGCGAATAAAGTTCTTCCCCTTCAGTTGAAAAAAGAAAAAAAAAACCTCGCCGTAAGGAGAGAGGTTTGGGTCCTGAAAATATGTGGAATTCCTGAGGAAGATGTTAAGAAATGGGGCTGTTCAGGAAGCACAGACGTTGAGCCTGCTCGTGGACGCACACGCAGGCGGCCCTCCATGATAATCTCGTCCCCCACACCCGGGACGATCTTTCTGGATCATCTAAGCACTTATTCTAATAACTCATCCGGTCTCCATCTCATACCCAGGACTTACTGATTTTCTGACTCAGTAAAGCCCTCAGCTCTGTGACAATGCCTAACTCTCCGATTTTCCCCCCATGAAATTTTTAAAAAGCAAACTCACTGTTGCCCTTAGACATTTAGAGCATTACCTAGTTTAACTCCCATAGTGCATGAAAAAGCAACTCTTTCCAAGGGTACGCGTTTTCTTTCCAGTGTCTCGCCAGTGCGCCCGCTACCCCGTCACACACGGCAGGCTGAGTGGTTTCTGAAATTCTCCAGGGACCTCCCACGCATCCTGGCCAGAGTTCACAGGCTTCACCCTAGAACACAAGCTGTCCTCTTGGCGCAGAAGCTTCCCTTCCTCCGAGTTTCTCTGCAAACGCAGAAGGGGAAGCTTGTAGGCATATCTGACTTTCTCTAGATCCGTTGAGCTGCCATTTGCAATTCTGTCTTCTTTGATCCATCTTGTGTGTGCCTTTGTTCCCTGGGGTTTGCAGGAAGCAACTTCATCTCAAATCGCTGCCTACAAATCCACACAAGACATTTCCTGACCATTGGCCTCTTAACCCTTCCGTCTTCAAACTGAAGGTCCTCCATTCTTCTCAAGCAGCATCATGAGTTCACCAGAAACTCCATCACCAGTTGTTGGCCCGGAATTGGGGGCATTCAAAACCGACTTAATGGGGGAAATGCATGTCCTACGACCTCCACGAGCCCAAATTGGATGCAACATCCCCCGGCTTCTCACACTTGCCACCAGCCACCATCTTCTCCCCGCCTCCTGGTGAATTTGCAGAGCCAAGAACAGGGCAACTGTCTGCAATTGTTGGAAAATGGAACAAAATGAAGGGAGTCTTCACTCACAGAAGCAAGTGATGCAGGATCCAGCGTGCACTTGGAAGTTCCAACCCCACGCAGAGAATTGCACCAACGAGGTTGAATGACAGAGCCCCAGACAGCTCTGCATGGGGGCACACAGGGTGCACCCTTTGGAGCGAGGTCCTGGCCTCACCCCACAGGGGAGTGTTGCCCATTTGCTGAAAGGCTGCCTTTTCCCCGTGTGGCTGGATCTGACGCTGGCCACGTCAGTCAGGAGATTTTGAGTAATTGAAACACTGGTGTATTTTTTAAATGTTAATTGTAGTAAAATCGACATCATATAAAATGTACCATTTTAACCATTTTTGTTATGATGTCTTTGAGACATCTGTTTTTAGAGCAATTGTAAGTTTACCATAAAATTAAAAGGGGAGGTTACAGAGACTTCCCGTACAGCTCCTGCCCCCACACGTGCACAGCCTCCCCCACTGTTGACAGCCCCCACCAGAATGGGGCATTTTCTTTAACAAGGATGGACCTACGTGGACATGTCATCACCTAGTGTCTAGTTCAGTGGTCGTGAGGACATTCATGTGCAACCATCCCCGCCGTCATCTCCAGAACCATTTCATCTTCCCAAACTGAGACTCTGTTCTCATGAAGCACTAGCCCCCAGCCCTCCCCTCGACCCTGGACCCACCCTCCTACTTCCTGTCTCTTGGACTTGACTCCTCCAGGGACCTCCTGTGAGTGGAATCACACAGGATTTGTCCTTTTGTGTCTGGCTATTTCCCTGAGCACCATGGCCTCAAACTCCAACCTTGCGGTAGCCTGTGTCAGAATATCCTTTCTATTTAAGGCTGAATTATGCCCCACTGTATGTGTGGACCACATTCTGTTCATCCATCCATCCACCCATTCATCCATCCATCGGAGAACCCCTGGCTCACTTCTACCCCTTGGCTGTTGTAAATGACGCTGCTGTGAACGTGAATGTGCAAATACCTCTTTGAGGACCTGCTTTCATTGATTTTAGAATTAGAGCCAGGAGTGGAATGGCCAGGTCATCTAGCAGTACTGTTTTTAACTTTTTGAGGAGCCACCTTACTGTTTCCCACATCAGCTGCACCATTTTACATTGCCACCAGCAGTGCCCAAGGGCTCCAATTCCTCCACAGTCTGACACCATATTTTTAAGATGGTGGGTGAAAAGAGAGAGAGAGAGAAAGAAAGAGAGATGGCATGAGGAAGGAAGGAAGGAAGGAAAAGAAAGGAAGGAAGGGAGGACGGAAGGAAGGAAGGAAGAAAGAGAGAGAAAGGAAGAAAGGAAGGAAGGAAGGAAGGAAGGAAGGAAGGAAGGAAGGAAGGAGAAAGGGAGGGAGGGAGGAAGAATGGAAGAAAGGAAGAAAGACGGAGAGAAAGAAAAGGGCACCAGAAATTGAACAGACGGCGTTTGGTGCCTTAAAGCTTCCCTTTGGGTCTTGAAGTCTCTCATCACCTGTGTGGACTAAAACCTAGGGTCCAGACGTAGCTGCTCTCTGGAACCAGGGCTCCCCTATGTTGGCACTTCGAGCTCACGGCAGATGCCAACCAGCAGTCATGACGGTGAAGTTGACCGACCCCTGTTGGTGTTGGCTCACGTCATCCCCCTCCGACGGTCTTCACCCATGTCATCCGTTCGGACCTCACTGCAACCCTGTGAGGGAGGAATGCTGCGATCTAACAGGGCAGCCCCTGGGCCCCAGCTCGGCATCACACCGCTGGTCAGCGTCCCATCCAGGGCAGTGGTCCCTCTCCATCGTGGCAGCCTTCCGTGGGCACCATCTCCTCCACTCAATTCCTGCCCACGTGAAGAAATGCTTTCTTCTCCCATCTTGTACTGTTTCCACATGGTGTCTGGTGAGTCTACGTCAGTTGTACCGAGCACTTCCACCTGCTCCCTGGGCCGGCTTCTTCCCCACGTGGCCGCGTGCTCCCCACCTCTGCACGGATGGCCGTCCTCATCCACCAGCTTCTGGTGAGGGTTGACTGACAGCGACGAGGCAGAAAGCAGAAACCAGAGGTAGGAGGGGAGGGGCCTGGGTATTTATCCTTCCACCTCCCTTCTGGCGGCGTCACCCCACCTTGGCTCCTGCCAGGTGCCCCACACCAAGCTGTCTGCACTCCAGTAACCCTCTGTACCCGTTGGTCCTCCCCTGCCTGGGGTGGTGACTGCCCCCCACTGTTCACAGCCCCCGGAGAGCTGCACCAGCCCCGGTCCTTTCCTCAAACTCTGTAACTCGACCTTTTGTCTGGTGGGCGCCATGGGGAACAGAGCAAGTTGAGAAGATTCAGGGCTGGATATGCCGTCCCGGGGCCGTCTTGGAAGGGCCTTGAACGTTGTTGAGCTCAGGGGCAGGAGAGCCCACCCCCACCCATGCTTCTTCCCTGGATGAAGGGAGGCTATAAAGACCCCTAAAGGGTCCACGGTCAGTGTCTTCTCTCGACAAGCCTGGAATCGGCTTGCTCTCAACTCCCAGGTCTAACATGAAGAGTGAGGTACACAGCTGGTGTTCTGTAAGTGCTTAAAACCGACCGGAGCCCAGACGTGCACCCCCTCGCTCTCCTCCCTCAGCGTCTGTGGACTTTGGGCCTTCTCTGTGGCAGCTGAGCCTGTCAGATGTCACCAGGTCGGACTATCCCATCCAATTGGGAGACCACCATGGAGTCACACCATCTGGAATGTTCCTCCCCGGCCCTCGGAAGTAAGGATCACCCTGGCCTCCATCTCAGGGCTGCTGAGAGCATCTCTTGCAAGGGCCACTCACCTCCTGGCAGGGACGTTCTCAGGATGCAAAACACCTTCAAATCGGGTCTGACTGGGAATGTCTGTTACCACACGTGGGGGCTCTGCCTCCCCGGCGGAAAATTAAAACCAGTTCCAGTCTTGCTCTGGGTGCCACGGCTCCCATCCGCTTGCTGACAGGGTCCGTCTCTGACCCGCACAAGTAGGGTTTAGACGTACCCCGCTCCAGAACCGGGAACCGCACGGCGGGTTGGGTCAGACACAGCAAACCCACGTACCTCCGCGGGGAGGTGATGACGGTAGGGTTAAAAAATGTTGCTCCCCGCTCTCCCGGGGCCCTCTCGAAACACACAATATCATTTTATTGATGATTTCTGAATTTCCATTTTAATAAAATAAATGGAGGTACCTGGGGATAATAGCGCTGTTCAATATTTATGAAGTGGCTTTTTAGAATAAATTCAGAAATTCGGTATTAATCATTACAACCATTACACTCCAAGAGCCCGTAAATAACCATCGGAAGCACCATTTATTTTTTGAAAACCCATAATGAGAAGCAGCTGAGGACCCAATTTCATTTTTTGAGGAACCCGTCCTCCTGGATTGGATTTATGGGGATTCTTCAGAGATGTTCGCCGCTCCACTCTGTGCCCAAAAATGTAAGTGTGGCCGTAACAGCTTCCCCCCCAGCACGTTTATGTAATAAGCACTTTTTTATTTAAGGCGAGAAAAGCACTTCACTTCCCCGAGCCCCGTGGAGACGCAGAACGTTTGTCTTGCAGGACTGGCAGCCACGCACGGGGGACCGGTGCTCAGACCCCAAACGGGAGAGGAAACAGGTCTGATCGGGAAGAACTAATAATCATGCTGTGGGGCCAGAGGAGCAAAGGCCGGCAGACACCCCCTGTAGAAGCATTGATTAGCTTATTCTAGCCAAACACATTCGGGATGCCATTTGCAAAAGCTTTTATGCAGAAAGTTCACATTGGGCGGGGGGCTGGTTCTCATGGTTTTCTGCTCACAGCAGGTGCTGTCCACGGGCAGGTCATCCTAACTGAAAGGCGGCCCGAAGGAGGTGCCAGCCAGGCTGCGGCTTCCTGCCCAGAGTCCCAGCTCCACTGCTTACTGGCCTTCGTCCACTCCATCCTGGTGCATCAACCTTCCAGGGTGGCCACAACTGATGACGCCAAACCAGGTGGCTTACGACAACAGGCATCCATCCTCCCTGGTCCTGGAGACGTCCGAGGTCAAGGTGTCCCGGGGCCGCGCTCCCTCCCGAGGCTCCAGGGGAGGGTCCCTCCTGCCTCTTCCA
Organism: Camelus ferus; assembly: GCF_009834535.1. NCBI lineage: Eukaryota > Metazoa > Chordata > Mammalia > Artiodactyla > Camelidae > Camelus > Camelus ferus. The sequence goes on from NC_045732.1 coordinate 13,184,359, forward strand.
GCTTCTGGGGGCTCCAGGCGTCCATCCCTGGGCTGGTGGCCGCCTCCCTCCCGTCTCTGCCTCCGTCTCCACGTGGCTGCTTCTCTGTATCTGTGTCTCTCCTCTTCTGTCTCTTCTGAGGACACTGTCCTTGGATGCAGGGCCACCTCCTCCAGGAGGACCTCCTCTCAGACCCTTCACATCATCACATCTGCAGAGACCCTGTTTCCAAATAAAGTCCCGTTCCCAGGTCCCACGTGGACGTCAGTGTTTGCAAGACAGCTTTCAACGCAAACGACCATGACTTTTAGGTCCTCGGCACCGGAGGCACCTACAGCTCAGCCAGTCTCCTGATCAGGAGACTTCCATTGCAGTGACATTAAACCACGCGGAGGGGAGAGCACGGGCTAGTTGATGTAAAACCTTAATATACATCTAAAATGTGCAGTTCATTAAGCCCGGATTTAAATTTTATTTTAAAAAATTTACTGCCTATGTTCAGGCACTTGCAGCGAATATCCAATATTACACTGAATTTGTCTTTAAAAGCATAATAATTTAGGAAAGAGCGAATCCAGTAAGTGGCAAACTGACTGCCGTGTTTCTGCTTTAATTTCATGATTCTGGGAAAACGGGGAAAAGTGGGTTGGATGGTGGCCCCTCCCCCCCCCCAGACAAAGGTACATCCTCCCAGAACCTCAGGACGGGAATTTACTTAGAGACAGGGTCTCTGCAGACGGGATGACATGAAGGACCTGAGAGGAGGTCCTCCTGGAGGAGGTGGCCCTGCTTCCAAGGACAGTGTCCTCAGAAGAGACAGAAGAGAAGAGACACAGACACAGAGGAGACGCCACGTGGAGACGGAGGCAGAGACGGGATGGAGGCGGCCACCAGCCCAGGGATGGACACCTGGGGCCCCCAGAAGCTGGAAGAGGCAGGGAGGACCCTCCCCTGGAGCCTTGGGAGGGAGCGTGACCTGCCCACCCCCTAATCTCAGACGTTCTCCAGAACTGGTGGAGGATGAACATTTGTTGTTTTAAGAACCCCATTTCTAGCCATTTTTTAAAGCAGCCCCAGAAGGCCGAGGCAACAGCCATGCCTCACCAGAGCTGCTCTTTGCTCTCACCCGGAGATGGCTGTCAGGAAGGGTCAGCTCCAGAGGCCAGACTCTCAGGCAGGTCAGCAGAGACAGAGGCAGATGTCAACAGCCAGGCCATCACCCGCTGTCCCTGGTGGGTGACCAGCCTCAGAAGGGGACAGTCTGACCCACTGCCCAGCTCTGAGGCTCTCTACCCCTCATGGACACTCCTGCCACTTCGAGCTGCCTCCCACCTGGGAATCTATGGCCAGTGGATGGCTAGACCCACCCCAGGGGTCTCAGAGGGCAGGAGAAGCCCCCAGGCTGGGTCTGAGACCTGGCTGAGGAGTTTGCATGAGCTGAGTGCATGCAGCTCCTTCCAGACAAGTGAGTGGTTAGAAGTCCTCTCACTCCCGGGAGGGCCCAGCCCACACCACAGTAGCTGGTCAGCAAACTGAAGGCACCCGACCACCCCAAACCTCCTCCTTCCATGAGGTGGTCAGGGAGGCAGAATCACGAGACCCAGAGAGTCCACATCCTAATTTCCAGAACCTGTGACCAGGGGACCTTGCTTGGCTCAGGGGAATTGGAAGGTGTGAATGGGATTAAGGTGACTCATTGTCTGATTGGGAGACGGGAACTAGATTGTTGGGAGTTCTCCGTAGAAGTACAACCAATCGGATAGAGAGAGAGAGAGAGCTAGAAGAGATGGATTATTGGGGAGGGGGGCTGACACAATCATGGAGGCCAAGAAGCCCCTACAGTGTCCCATCTGCAGGCTGGAGATCCAGGAAAGCTTCGGTGCCATTTGAGTCCAGGGACCTTCAACTGATTAGATGAGGCTCACCCACCCTGGGGTGGACTGTTTGAATCAGTCCACTTATTCAGAGGCTCATCTCACCCAGAAACAGCCTCCCAGACACACCCAGAAATAATTCTTCTCGGCTTCCTGGGCTTCCCTCAGCCCAGTCAAGTTGACGCACAAAATGAACCAGCACAGGGAGGTTACCTTGGATTTATCCAGGTGGGCCTCATGTAACCACAAAGGTCTTTAAGCACAGAAGAAGGAGGAGCTAGAGTCACAGTCAGAGAGATGCTGCATGAAAACAATCCGACTCTCGCAGACCATGAGTTTTTAAATCCAACACGGACAGCAGAATCAATAAAAGAGAAAAAAATTGGCAAGTTGAGCTTTATCAGCATTAAAAACATTTGTACTCCGAAAGATGTGATGCAAATGAATAGACAATAGTTGTGAATGACATGGCTACGCAAGGATGCCTCTAGAATATGTTTTTAAAAACTCTTAAAACTCCATGGTTAAAAATAACATAGAATTGGATAGAAACAGTGTCTAGACGCACCGCCAAAGATGTACAAATACACACAGTATCGTTGTCAATAAGGAAATGCACGTTTTAAAACCACAAGGCGATGTCGTGACACAGCTGTTCGAAGGGGTGAAATCCAAGATGCAGACACCACCACCGAGCGCCGGCGAGGATGCGGCGTGAAATCCTCCTTTGCCCAAAGACACGCGAAGGGGAGCAGGCCATTTGGCAAGACAGTTTGGCCGTTTCTTACCAAGTTAAAAACAGACTTGCTGTATAACCCATGCACCCAACTCCCAGGTAGTGGAAGCTTCCACGGAGTCCAAGAGAATCAGAAGCATCTATTCACACAAAAAGCTGGGCATGAATGTTTGTGGCAGGTCTCGCTGTAAGAGTCAAAACCAGGAGGCAACCGAGATGTCCCTCCAGGGAGGAACAGATGAACAAACCATGGCTCATCCAGAGAATGGTACCCAGAGAAAGACGAGGAATGAGTGCAATAACGTGGATCACAGTTACGTGCATTTTTCTAATTGACAGAAGATTCGAATGGCTGCACAATTCCAGAACATTCTGGTAGAGGCAAAGCCAGGGGTACGGGGGACAGGTGAGTGGTTTCCGGCTGTTGGGAAGGGTTCCCTGCAAAGGTAATCTTTGCGCAAGGAACCTTCACAGCGATGGGATTGCCCTGCATGTACTAGGGTGGTGGATACATGACTTTACAGGTGTATCTGTCAGAATCCATCACAAGGAGTGAATTCTAAGGGATGCAAATTTTTAACAATTCAGCTAAGATGTCAGGGGATCCTGCGATAGAATCCAGACTGTGACAAGTGAATCTCACTGTTGCAGATACAAGACATAACCTCAGTGGAGGGAGTAAAAAGAGAGGACCTGACCTGTGTGGCTGGGGGAAATGGTATTTTGACCAGAACCCGTAAGGCTAAAGGAAAAAAAGGAAAGTATACTGAAACAGTGTTCTCTAGCGAGTAAACTGGCCCCTTACGAGGGTAGAGGCTGACCAAACGGAAACTGTTCATACACCAGAGCTGAACAAACAGGAGAAGAAATGATAGATTAAAAGGCAAACATTCTAGACCATACCAGTCGCAGAGGTCGCAATGCAAGCCCATGTCAAACAGAGCAGGTGTAGAATATTTTCATCATCGTGGGGTGTTCTAGTGGACAGTGCTGCTCTAGGTGCTTCCCTGGCGTCATCAAGGAGCTAGACGTGGGTCAAACCTTGTTGCCCTCTGTCAGGGTTCACCAGAGAAACAGAACTAATACAATAAACAAAGGATAGAGGCAGACAGACAAATAGATAGATAGATAGATAGACAGACAGACAGACAGACAGACTGATGAATTTGAACAGATAGGTGGATGGATGAAAAGATGGATGGATGGATGGTGGTTGGGTGATATAATAGGAAGCTGATAGGTGGCAGATATAATAGATGATAGATATACAAGTGATGGATGGATGCATGGATCGATAGAGCAATAATAGGTTACTTATTACAAGGGGCAGCCAGTTAGAAGGCCTTCACCTGATTAGACGAGGCCCACCCACGTGAAGGAGGGTCATTTGCTCCGCTCAGTCTTATCCATTTAAACATTAAATTCGTCCTAAACCATGCTCACAGGACGCCCAGAATAATGTCTGACCAAATATCTGGGCCCACCATGGAGAGGGTGGAGGACGCTTGGGTTTGGGGGGATCCAAAAGACAATTTTGCAAATGGGATGGGAATGGAACCATGATGGATAACTTGACTGGCGAGGAAGTGGGTTACCAGACAACCACATCCCCTCTGATTGGAGGAGACACTTATCCAGGAGTTCCTGGGGCGTATCATGGGAAGTGGGTTACCAGGCAACCACATCCCCTCTGATTAGAGGAGACACTTATCCATCACAGGAGTTCATGGGGCATATCATGGGAAGCGGGTTACCAGGCAACTGCATCCCTGCTGATTGGAGGAGACACTTGTCAATCACAGGCGTGGGTAGGACTCAAGGTACCATGATTTTGTCCTCTTGGGGGAACTAAGGCCATGGATGGGAGACACAGGGAAGAAGAGATGACTTTCAGTACCAGAATTTCCATCTCCCCGTGAGTCTCAGAATGGGCAGAAGCAAGATGCTCACGGGCAGTAGATGGACACGGTCCTCCCAGGAGTCAGAACACAGATGTCTCACCTTCACTGAAGATGGTAAGGAGACTCTCCAGAGATTCCCAGTGGAGAAAGATGGGTTAAACAGGAATATCCACTTCCTAGGGTTGTGGTAACAAAGAACCACAAACTGACGAGCTTAAAACAGCAGACATCCACCCTCCCCGAGTCCTGGAGACCAGATGTCTGAGGTCAAGGTGCCCCAGGGCCACACTCCCTCTGGAGGCCCCAGGGGAGGGTCCCTCCTGCCTCTTCCAGCTTCTGGGGGCTCCAGGCGTCCATCCCTGGGCTGGTGGCCACCTCCCTCCCGTCTCTGCCTCCGTCTCCACGTGGCGTCTCCTCTGTGTCTGTGTCTCTCCTCTTCTGTCTCTTCTGAGGACACTGTCCTTGGAAGCAGGGCCACCTCCTCCAGGAGGACCATATCTCAGGTCCTTCACTTAATTTTTCCAGGGGAGGGGGGAGGGGGGACACAACCCAGCCCACTCCTCCCATATGCAGGGCTCTGGGTCTTCCCTCATCCCACCCCATTTCCCTGACGTCCTCTCCCCATGTTCAGGAGCTGTGCTTGCCTGGTGCATCCTGGGGGCCACGGGACAAGATGGGGAGGCACCTGCCTGGCCCCAGCCCTTCAGGACTACCCTGTTAGCAACTCCTCCATCCTGTTAGCGACTCCTCCCGGATCACATTAGCGGTGGCGGCAGCCCCTGCAAATGTGATGAGAGACTCATATTTGCAATATGCACACGGCTAATCAGATTTTGCAAATTATATTACTCGTCGGAGGAACAGGTTTTCCTGTGATAAAGCCAATAAGCACTGCATATGGTGCCTGGAGGGGCAAAATCACATCCTGCTGTGTCTCACAGTCACGCTGGGCCCAGGGCGCTGACCTACGCCGGACACTTACCCGGGAGTGACTGCAGGAGTCTCTGTGCACAGGGGTCGGTCACATGTAGGGGGAGAAGCAGGAGGGTCTCAGCTGCCTTTAAAAAAAGAGAAGACTTCAGGTTAACCCTGTGGGGATTCTGCTGGTGGGTGGGGCCCTGTTTGAGCTGGGACAGTCTGCAGTGAAGAATTCAGCCTTACCCACAGCCAGGCTGGCCTTTGCCCTAGGCTCCTGGGAGGTCACCTCTAAGCCCTTGGAATGCTCTGCCCTGTAGAAATGTTGACCCAGGGGCTTCGGCCATGCAGTGGTGGTGTGATTTAGTGGGGGTGCGGGCCTGGGGTCTCGTGGAATCAGTTGATGTCTGGGGCAACCGGAGACTGACTCTGCCATGTGGACGGGCAACCAGGCTGAAGTGACGGGCCTGCGTGAAGACCCCACACACCCAGCCTCGGGGTCTTCCCTGTGGTCTTAGCCAGCGAGAGCTGTCACCCATCAGTTCCAGGGGATGACACGGTAGCAACTCCACAGCGAGAGGCCACCTGGACCATCCAAGCTCGGACCCCCTCCTGGACTGTCCCCGTGCCCCTCTCCCCTTGGCTGCGTTTTTTCTGTATCCGTTCATGTCAACGCACCACAACCATGAGTGTAAGGACTTCCAGTGAATTCTGTGAGCCTTTCTAGTAAATTTTCAAACCGGAGAGTGGGTTTGGGGACCCAGGCTTCGCAGCTGGTGTCAGAAACAGGGAGTCTGGTGCGGACTGCCCTTACGTTGGTGGTCAGCCCCCCTCCTCCCCCTCACCAACCGAGGGCATCCTGGCCACCATCCAACAGCCAAGCTTCCAAACATGGCCTGAGGGCACCTTGGGGATGGGTTCACAAGCCCCAGCCGAGGAGGTCCCAATTCTTTGTCACTGTGTCTGGCACAGTGAGAGGGAGGGAAGAGATGTGCCTGGTGTGGCTGAGAGCTGCCCAGACCCTGTTCCTGGCGGGACCTGGTGGATCTCAGTGCACCGTCTTCAGAGGGGGAGTGATGATAATCTTGAAGTTGCGGGAAGTTGAGGATTCCACGGGATCACCCACTTCTGTAAAGTGCCGGCACTCACAGCGACCATGGGACGTGGACTTTCGCTTCTTTTTCCAGAAGAAGGACCTCCACTCGGTGTCCCGAGAACCAGACGCACTGAGGCGTGGAGGTGACACGCCATCCTCCTTGGGTCTGGTGGCAGGGAGCAGGTTCTGTAAGACTGAAAATGCAGGCAGAATCAAGCTGCAAGGTTGTTCGCTTAGCGGGAGGGCATCTGTCCTGCCCCAGGCTCTGCCCTGCGTGTCCAGGACCTCACGTGCTGTCAGCGTAAACCAGACACAGACGCGCAAGCAGGAAAGGCCTCGGAGGATACCGGGTGCTGCAGGTGGAAGGTTTCTGAGTAGCTTCTTAGGGTGGAGGAAATCCCCCTGGAGACATGACAGGTAAGCTGAGACCCGGGTGGCCGCCCGGAAGGAGCAGGGAGCCTTTGGGAGGGTGAGGAAGAGGGCGAGACCAGGGAGGGATGCGGGAACCGGCTGGGCTGTTCCAGAGCCGGGGGACACCTGTGGGGCACGAGCACGCGTGAGGAGGTGGGAGACCTGGTCAGGTGAGAGGAGTCCGTACCCACGCCAGGGGTTTCTGTTTTATTGCTGATGGATGGATGGACAGCACAGAAACCTGGGGGGACGCGGGGCAGGCAGGAAGTGACCTGCTCTGACGTCATCACGTGTAAAGCTTTGCCGGCCCTATTGTGCTGGCCCCCAGCAGGTGTGTGTGTGTATGCAGGTGTGTGCTTTGTGTACATGTGTTCGTGTAAAAGCTTTTGGTGTCTATATAGTGTATGTTCACATGTGGGTACACATGTGTGTGCAGTGTACGTGTGTGCCTATGTGTACATATACGCGGGTATGCATGTGTGCATGTGTGTGCACGTATGTGCAAGGCTGTGGGTGCTTGTGTGAGTGTGTGATGCACATATATGTGTGTTTGTCCAGGCCTGTGGGTGCACGTGTAAGTGTGTAAATGTGTGTGGCTGCGCATTTAAAACCCTCCTGTGACTCTTCCCCGTCCAGCGAACCCCTTGGCATGTGGAGCACCTGGGGCAGGCGGTCAGGGGTCAGCCTCCCAGACTCTCCCCGGAGCTCCGTCCCCGTTTGCTCCCAGGACTGAAACCCCTACAGAAGGCTGGGAATTTCCCAGCAGTGAAAAATCACAGCGAGGGGGAAGGGGCACCGTCCTGCCTCCTCCTTTGTCACTCTGGGAAGGGGTCAAGGTCTGTGTCACTGACTTAACAGAATCTTCTGCATATTTTAGGACAGACCTCCGAAAAGGGCAGTGGGAGCGCACACGCAGCGCCTCCCTCCCCCAAGGAACTCAACAGGCCGCGTCCAGGAAACAGCCCCAGGACGAAGAGGCAAGGTCAGGTGACCGGGCACACCTGCTTCTCCGTTCAAACGTACAAAGAGCCTTAAATATGCAAATCTCAGGGGATGGAGGGGCCCGTGCAGTCGGAGGCCTCGAGGCTCCGAACCGCCCTCCCCTCCGGTCTGCAGACCCCGGGGCGGGGGCGGGGGCGGGGGCGGGCGGGGCAGCCACGCGCGCCCGCACCTGCCGGGCGTGGGGGGGGACCCAGCCTCTCCCTGCGGCCCCTCCGGAGCCCACCGCGCCGCCTGCACCCCGGGAAGTCCCCTCCCTAACCGGCTGCGGCGGCCCACGTTCGACCTTTGCCACTTTGGCTGCAAAGAAGCGCATTTTCAAAACTTCATCCTCAGGCCGTCAGGGAAAATGAGCGGCCTTATTCTTCATCCGCTGCCTACGAGCTGCCTTCCTGGGGGCCCAGGTCGGGTTTCCTGAATCCTGTCCTTGCGCGGGGCTGCTCGGGACCCGACCCGCACCGGCGAGCCCCCTTTGCGCGCCCGGCCCCGGAGTGCAGACCCCCCCGGACCCGCGGCCGCGCGGGCGGGCAGGTGGGCGGCTGCGGGGCGAGCCCGGGGCGCAGACCCCGCCCCCCCACCCGGGGTCCCCTCCGAAAGCTGCCCGCGTCCAATTAATTCCCGCGTCATCCCCAAATTCAATTAGATGGGGACCCCGCGTGAGGAGGAGAGCGGCGACGGCCCATCTTGACAAATTGCTGTGCGTAGCGGCGCGTATCCAGCTGCGGCGCTGAGTCTTGTTAATCTTTCCACTAATTCTCAATTACCGCAAAATGAAGCCATAAATCACGCGGACAGCGGATCGATGCAAACGCGGTTTTCCGGGTGATTGGCAGCTTCCCCAAAGGTTTTCTGTAAGTTGGTTTAAGGTTACGGGTTCTCCGCGGGAGGGAGGGGGAGGGGCGCGCGGGGAGGGGGAGGGGGCGGCGGTCCTCCCCGGGACCCCGCCCACCCCCGGCCTTGGGGGGCCCGGCGGAGGGACAGTGCCAATTTCAGCCCATCAGACAGCCTATCCGTCTCCTCTTCATACCTGCTGTAGCAAATGAGAAACAAATTAAATTTCACTCGACTCTCTCCACAGAAACCATTTAAATTTTTCATGGAAACTAAATTGTCCCCAGACAAATAGCCCCCGATTCTATGAAAATATACTGCAGCGCTGGGGACAGAAATAAATTTGTGTCACTCCGGATATGCCTTTCTCTGTAATGTCATTCACCGCGGCCGATAAATGAGGCGCCCGCGGAACACAATGGAGATCGGGGCCTGGGGAAGGGGGGTGGGGGTCCCCCCCCCGGGTGTCCCCCTCCGCCACGGCGGGGGCAACCTCATCGCGTCCCTGTTATTAATTTGCGGTCCCCGTATTACATTCATGAGGCCGAGATTGAAATGTAAATGAGACAGGCTCTCACACACACACACACACACACACTGACACGCCACACACACTGACACGCCACACACACACAGGCCCGCTCGAGCCCAGGCCCAGCCCACCGCGTCAGAGACTCAGAGGAACAGGACAGTGGTCACCGCTGGAGAGACGGGCGCCTCAGCATGTGTGGGGGGCCGGGGCGGGGGAGAGGACGGTGCATAAAGCCCGTGGCCCTGGACGGGATGACACGGGGTGCGGGGGGAGGCAGGTGTCAGCATGCTACCTGTTGTCCCAGAGCAAGCGCCGTCCTGGTGTGCCTCTCTCCCTGGACCAGCCCCATGGATGCTGCCATGTATTTAATGTCAGCGCCATTGTTTTGTGGGCCTTTTTTCTCTCATCTCCGTTCCCAGAGCCCCCCACTCCCCTGTTTGGAGGGGCAGTGGCGACAGATGGAGACACCAGGGACTTCCCGCCCTCCCGGAGGTCTCCTGGAGAAGTCGGGCACAATCTCGCCCGTTTCCTCCAGCCCCCAGGGGCCGCAACAGCTCACTAACGACCTTCTGTTTTAATTCAGCAGCTCAGCCGAGTGCCCCCGAGCGAACACAGATGCACAGGGGTCCAGCCTGATGACTGACTGCCTGTCAGCTCCACCCCATGGCAGGAAGGACCCTGGTGAGGGCTCCCCGAGCCCAGCAGAGCCAGGGACTCAGGGAGGTAGATGTCTCCTTCTGAGGTCACGTCCGGCCGTGGCCACAAAGCACGGCCTCCTGTTCTAGGGTCTCTGGCCTGGGAGTGCTGTAGATTTGGGGAATACAGCAGCCACCAGCGGCCTTTGGAGTCCAGAGGCCAGGTGCTAACCCAGAGGCTCGCCGTCTCGGTGGGGAGGTGGGCAGGGAGTCTGCCTCAGATGCCCTGACCCTGCTTCCATCCTGATGTGAAGACCTTCCCGGTGTCCACGTGGGAATCTGGCCTCCCCTGTCCCTCCACCGTGGGGACCCACTGCTCTGTGTGGTCCGTACTTGGCTCAGAGAGCTCACAAAGACCCTCCCCACCGGCGGAGCCTGAGGGGTCCCCCAGCAGCCGCCATACACCCTAGGCACTGTTCCTCGTGCCGGGTTCTCAGAACCGCCCTCCCGGCAAAGGTCTCTTCTATCCACAGTTGAGAAACTCCGTCATGAGGCCGTCGAGTCCAAGGCCTGGGTTACTCGGTGGCCACGGGCAGGACAGGAGTCTAACCCGGTCTGTCCGTGGTGGCCTCACCTCACCGCCGAGTGGAGATCAGTTGAACGTTCCTGACACCCGGGTTCAGTGGATAAGACACCGATTGGGAGATGTGAGGACGGCGGCAGCCGTACAAACCCCCGGCCTCGCGAGCACACAGACACACGGACACACGGACACATGGAGACACAGATGAGGTAGCGGGCAGACGTGAGCAGCACTGAACTCAGCATTTGGCCCCTGGGCTTTTATGGGTCAATTAGTTCCAAACTACAGAGGGACTGAGAAGGGTTCCATTCATCACACTCTTAGAAAAAACAACAAAACTATTTTTTAGAGCCATTTGAGGTTCACGGCAAAACTGAGAAGGTACAGGGATTTCCCACACGCCTCCTGCCCCCGCAGGTGCACGGCCTCCCCCACTGTCAACACCTGCACCAGACAGTGCGTTACCATCCGTGAATCTACACGAATGTGTCCTCCTCACCCCAAGTCCACAGTTGCCATTAGGGGTCCCTCTGGGTGTTGTCCGTTCTGTGGGTTTGGACGAATGTATAAAGGCCAGTGCCCATCATTCTAGGATCACCAGAGCGGTGCCACTGCCCTAAAAACCCTCTGCCCGACCTACGCGCCCCTGTCTCCTCCCCGCCCCACCAGCAGCCACCGATCTCTCTCCTGCCTCCGTAGTTTCGCCGTTTCCAGGCTGCCCCAGAGCTGGGCTCGCACAGTCTGCAGCCTTTCCAGACTGGCTTCTTTCACTTAGTCGTGGGCACTTAAGGTTCCTCCATGCCTTTCTGTGGCTTCATAGCTCATTTCAGCGCTGAATAATAGTCCATTGCCTGGATGGACCCCAGTTCATTTATCCACCCAACTGCTGAAGGACCTCTCGGTTGCTTCCATGACTTAACGAGTGCAAATAAAGCTGCCATCAGCAACTGAGTGCAGGATTTCGTGTGGACACATCCTCAGCTCTTCTGGGTAAATATCGAGGAGCGTGGTGGCTGGGTGGTTATCGCCCTCGTTTTTAAGACAAACAATCAGACAAGAGTGAGGTCAGGGTTACGGAGGGATTCAAATGATGGAATGAAATGTTCATCCCAAAAGTAGGAAATCACGGTGAGACGTCTTCAGCCCCACGAGAGTTTAGGACCCTGGGTTATTCATCCAAAGACATAATAAAGGCTTCGGAAGGGAGGCAAGTTGGGAACCTCGAGATGGTCAGCATTCCTGGGGTTTCCTGCTGCTGCTGGGCACAGCCTGGGAGACGCCCAGACCCAACTTAGCCAGGTCTGGGCTCTCCCACAATCCTGGGGGACTTCCTGTCTCCCATCCAGATTTTGCCCATTTCACCCTCAGCTGACAGGAGACATCTACCAACCACCAATCCGCCTTCATCTAGTTCACTTTTTCAGCGTTCATGCCGCGCACCTTTAAACATTCACGAGGTGTCTAGGTTTTCCTGGAACGTCTCCATTTTCCCTGGCGTTCCTGGCTTTGATGAGCACGGACAATTAAAATTGTGATGCACCCTCCAAAAGCCAACCTTAAACATCGCGATAATGACTCGGCAATTCTGTGCCCACACAGAGACCCAAAGAGCTGAAAACTGGGAGTCCAATGTAGGTTCACGGCAGTGTCATTGACAAAAGCCATAAAGGTGGAACAAGTCAGATGCCCACGTATGGATGGATGGATGGGTGGTGGATAGATAGATAGATAGATAGACAGATACATAGACAGATAGACGGATGGATGGATGGATAGATAGATAGGCAGACAGACAGATAGACACAATAGAATGGATAGGTGGATGAATAGATAGATAGATAGGTAGATAGATAGATAGATTAGATGGATGGGTGGGTGGATGGATGCATAGATAGACAGATAGATAGATACATATAGACAGATAGATATTTTGCCACTTTTGGTAAACCCTGTGACCTCCATTCCCCAGTGCCCCATCCGGGTCCATAGAGTCGCTGAGACATCCCAGAAAAAGAGGAAAGCTGGGATCACTGGGGAAGAAGCATCCTGTGAGGTCCGTGACGGGCAGGTTGGAGAAAGGGCTCCTGGCTTCCCCATCCCAGGGGACCCCCATCCTTCACCCCACTTCATGCTTCAGTGTGGGATGCCCTACGCTAACCCCATGGCTTCTAGATAACCACCCTGTGTTCCTGGGGTGAAGAGGGTGTCTTCACGATAGAACTCGGTGAGCCAGTCCAACCAACTGACAAAAGCCCCTCAGTCACTCCCGCACCCCCCACCCCATTGTCTCCACTTTCTGTGTCTCCAAATATCTTTTTAATTGCGTATCAAATGGATAGTTATTGTGTCGTAAAATCTTCAGAGCCACTCCCGGGTTCCATCCAGGCGCTCGGACCCACTTTTTAGAGGATGATCTATCACAGTGGATTATGCTAATGGGCTTGTTAATAGCTCCTCCGGCTTCACGCCTAAGAGCATTAAAACCCCCTCCCCCGTCCCTCGGATGGACCGGGAACGTCTTTACGCCGCAGAGAGCCCGCCACCGTCACGACAAGGCCGGTAAATAATGGCAGACGCTCCCGAGACTAAAGAAAGACTCTGTTAAATTATTTACGCATTAATCACGCTGAGGACGGCCGTGCGGGCCGACATATCTGCAGCTCATTGCTAATTGTTTTATGGGCTTGTGATGGATCACCGGTCCGGGAGCTGAACCAGCCCGTGCCTCTCCTCAGCCTGTGATCGGTCCCTCCCAAAGCCCGTGTTCTTAGCTGGGTGGCGTGGGACGGACCACTCAGGTCTGGCAAAGAGGGAGACGTGGGGCATCCTTCTGTGCCCACCTCTGCATCCAGACTCAGCTCCGTTTCCGCCCAGGGCCCCGCAGTGACACGGAGGCTGCCCTCTCAGTGAGACGCCATACGTTTGCGGCTCTGGCTTCTTCCCAGGGGATAGGCTGCTTAGCTGGTCTCCTGTCCATCCCTGTGGGGAGGGAGGGGTCCCCGCCCTAGGTCATAGGGATGATGTGACGCAGGACGCCCCACACTGGACAGAGCGGCGGGTGACCGTCTGTCAGTCACACATGCGCAAAGCCCCAGGGAAGGGCACCAGTGGCCACAGAGGGCCCCACCTGAGAACAGAGCGACCCCCCAGGGACTTAGGGAGGCAGGGTTTCTGGCCCCAGCAGCTGTGGTGGTCCCTGGATCCCGTGAGTGGATTCTGTCCACTTGCTGGGAAAATCCCCTGAGCTGGCAGAAAACTGAAACCTGTTACTTTGGGGAACGCAGGCACTGTGTCTGGCCCCCAAGACAAGATGGGGGTGCTTGGCTGGAAGCCCCCACCCAGGGCAGTTGAGTGGGGAGGGGACCTCGCAGGTAGACCACGGGGACCCTGCCGGTTTCGCCCGGACATCAAGGCAGCTCGTAATACTGGGGCCACGTTCTAGGTCTCCCCCCGACCCACAGCTCACTGCAAGGAGCAAGGACGGGTCTCAGAGCACACTGTGGCCGGGAGACGCACCAGGCTCCATCTTCCCACCGCCTGGAGCTCAGCGGGGCCATGAGCCATGTGCATTGTGACCCTCCCAGGAAGTAGGTGGTGCCTCCACAGGGGGAGATGGAAGAGGTTTGATGGTGAGGCTGCTTGCAAAGATGCAGGCAGAGCTCAGGAAGATGGGGAGGTCGTAGGGAACCCCAGGAGGGGAGCACAGGGGACGCTTCCATCTCAGGCTGGAAGTGGGAGTTGGTGGGTGGGTGCCCAGGGGCTGGACAGAGAGCGATCTGGAGTTGGCCCCTGAGAGGATGCCCCCGGTCACTCCCCAGACTGCAGGCAGCTCCTCCCTCCCTGACGCCTTCTCTGAGGCTCCCTAGTGGCCAAAGCCAGTCCCACCCGGGGACGCAGGAGCCCCTGCAATGCTCTGCACATAGGTCAGCCCCAGCCACAGAGCAGGACAGAGAAGATGGCAGGGGTCCGGAGGGGTCCCCAGAGGTGAACAGCACGTGGACTCCAAGTACCTGGTCTTGTTCTTTCTTTATTATTTGGTGGATTGACTGCGTGCAGGGCAAACAGCATTGCCATGACGCACAGATGAGGAAACACGGCCAACTGGGTGAACAAAAAGCGCCATGGGAGGGATGTTCAGGGCAGAGAAGCCATTCTGCAGGGAGCCACCCTGTGTGCTGGATACGTGGTGTTCTCCGTTTGTGCAAACCCATAGGCTGGGCACCGTCAGGAGTGAACCCTGAGGGAAATGACGGGCTTTCGTTGATAATATTTCATCCATGTTGGCTGGTCACGTGTGGCCAAGGCAGGACACTAATGCAACATGTCGGTACCACGGGAAACCAGGGGAAAGGGGGCTCTGTATTGTCTGCTCAGTTTTTCCATAAACCCAGCACTGCTGTAAGCAACACAGTCTGATCAATACAATGATACAGAAACAGTCATGGTAGCCCCTCTTGGGGTGCCCAGGATCTGCTGAGGAGGCGGTAAAGAAAAGGCTGAAATGTGGCCGCAGACCTGCTGAGTGGACGCGGGCAAAGTTCAGGGAAACAGTGAGGAAGAAGCAAGCTGCCCCAGGGGACGGGTGGGCGGCCCCCGCGGGAGCCGTCCAGGGGAGGCCGCGTGCCTGCCCTCAGGAGCGGGCGACCAGCAGGTCTCGGACGGGAGGTGACAGCCAGCCCGCATCCAGCAACAGAGCCCCCTGGGGGCACCATCTTGACTCTGTCTTGGATCTGCAGAGCCTCCCCTCTCTCCGCGGGTCCCCACGCCGGCCATGGAAGGCGCTTCCCGCTGAGAAGCCTGGCGGAGGGCCCCGGGCCGGCCGGGATCAAGGCCTCGCGCATCCCCGCAGCATGGCCGGAGCAGCGAGCGCCAAATGAGAAAAGCAGCTCAGACGAGAGGAGGCGTTCTCCGGAGATCACAGCGTCTTCCCCATCATTAGAATAAAACTGCGGTGCTCACCTTCAAAGCGCCGTGCCGGCACGGACTGATCAATTAAACATGCTCTTATCTTTTCTGATTGGAGTCCTGCTATGCGGGTCAGGAAGGCAGGACCACGCTCGCCCGGAACGAGGAGTCTTAAAAGGCAAGGCAGACGTGCACATATTCTGAATTTCACCGGGGCGGGAGCGGTGTCAGCCGAGTAATGTCTGTTATCAAAAAAGATTCTGTGTGAGGGTGCCGGGCGGTGGTGGCCGTTTTGTTGCCTTGGTTTTGCTTGTCTTTCCGGATGAATGAGGATGGAAGAGCGCGTCCTTGCAAAGCAAAACTTGGTTGAGTGCGTGAGCAGACGCTCAGCCCTCTCAGTCTGAAGCAAGACTTTTCTCTGCTCTTCCGTGACTTGCTGATGGATGTCAGTGTCTAAATATCTTCGTAATATAAATATTCTCTGTTATACTCTCAAAGGCATGTGAGGGCACCCTAGCTGGGAGGGCCAGAAGGAAACCTAGAACACGTCCACGTTAGAACAAGCTTCTCCATGGAGGTTTAACACTCAGCTGGAAGAGGTAACCAGTCACAGATGTCCATCCCAATGAGTTGCCACAAAGTAAGCGTGCCTGCCTTTGGAAACAGGACCAGGACACCTGCTCCCTCTTGCTCTCTCTTCTCCCCTGAGGTAACCCCACTCCCCACTTCCAACACTGCAGATTGCCTCTGGCTGATTTTGAACTTTATGAAGTTGGAAGCCTTGCAATCAGCCTGCAGTCTTTTGCATCTGGCTTCCACTGTTATCCAGGCACCGTGTGAGACTTATCCATGCACTAGATTGTTCATGGCCGTGTAATATTCCATCGTGGGAACACACCAGGATTTATTTATCCATTCTACCATTGACGGTGGAGTTGGCTCCCATGTGGGGCTGCTACAAATTATAGAGCTATGAACATCCCTGCACGTGTTTCAGCTGCACCAGCATGTGCCTTTGTGCTGTGTACACCCCTAGGAGCAGAATTGCCAGGGCACAAGCCCCACATACACACAACTCGAGTAGGTAACACACCCACGGGGTCCCCAAACAGTCAAACCAACCTACGCTTTTTCCAGCTGCCCTGGAGAGCTCCAACACATGCTACTGCCTGTGTTTTTTAATTTAGACTTTCCGGTGGGCGTCTGGTGACTTTGCCCTGTGGTTCTAGCCTGTCTCTCTTTGTTTACCACCAATGCCTTCATTAAAAAGAGACGGTGTCAGACGATTTCTCCATTTCATAGGGAAATCTAATTTTCCTAAGTCGCTGACGTCTCACGGCACCCGACAGACCACCACTTAACTGCATTTGTGTTTTCTTCCCTCTGTGTTATGCGTCCTGCAGTTACTCATCCTCACAGCCAGCAACCTGTATGCAAGGCCCACCACGGACCGTCCGAGCGAAACCGTGAGCCAGAGAAGCAACGGCAGGGCCTGCGTGCTGCTAGGCGCACGGAGATCAAAAAGGTGGTTGGTCTTGTCCAACCCACCTTTTTCCCAAATACCCCTTTCCTCCTCAGCTGCAGGAGACTCTGTCTGCTGAGCTGGAGGCGGGCAGAACTGAAAACACCGCGGTTGCACTAGTCCGCGGGCATGCCGTTCCCGTAGGGGGGACCAGGACGGGAGAGACGTCTGGGCAGGACGGGCAGCTGTCTTCCCCTTAGGAAGGTCAGCTCTCATCACGGGGGCTGTGATGGGCTGAACGGTGTGCCCCGCAGCCAAAGATGCATTCAAGTCCTGGCCCCTAGGATCTGGGAATGTGACCGTCTTTGGAAATAAGGTCTTTGCAGATGTGGCCAGCTGAGGAACATGGGAGGAGGTTGTCCTGGATCTGGGTGGCCCTGAATCCAAGGTGCCATTATAAGAAGAAGAGGACCTACAAAAACACATACAAGGAAGAAGTCCATGTGACAGGGACCAAGGGCTACACAGGATGGCAGCCCCCAGAAGCCGGGACAGAGGTGGGAGCAGACCCTCCCGCAGAGCCTGCAGGAGAACCCAAGCTGCCCACGGCTTGATTTCAGACTTCTGGTCTCCAGAGCAACGAGAAGACACATTCCTGTTCCTCTAAGCCCCCAGTGTATGGTCATTTGCTGTGTGCGGCTGCCCCAGGACACTCCTGTGGAGGCCTTGGGTCTGGGTGGGCCAGTCTGGTGACAGGACAGCGTCCCCCGTGGGCCGGGTCCCAGCCGGTCACTTGCTCCCCCGGCAGGCTGCTGGGAGAAGCAGGGACACCGCCCAGGAGGTTGTCAGGAGCTACTCAAGGCAGATCAGGCAGCGGGAAGGATGGACACGGCGTCTGCGCTCATTGCGGCTGGGCGACGGCACTGCGATGTCTCCAGGAGCGCCCTCCAGAGCAGGCCCCTGCCTCTCATCTCTCCCACATTATGAATAAAAACATGAAATTAGTTTTATGTCAGAAGAACAACCCCTAAGACACTTGTAACTTATAATTATGATTTCTAAGCTGTTTCCCTTGTCAGTATCAAGAAATTCACAGCCCGAGACTTCCTGAGGTTTATGGGCTCAGACACTCTGCGCTCGCTGCGGAAAATTAACCATGAGTCTCTCATCTACATGCTGATTTATTAACTACGGGGAGAAGCCGCAGCGAGGAAAATGGACTCCCAGCCAGGGGAGCCCACGGTCACATCCAGCGGCTGCCCCCAGAGAGCCCACGCGGGCATCCTCTCCAAGGACCATGCCCACCCTTCAGCCAGGTGCATCTCAAGCTTCCGGAGGTGAACGTCACCCCAGACACGGAACATGTAGACAGGTGGGCGGAGCCACACCCTCAGGAGAAGCCACGCCGGCCACGCATGAGATCTCGGCGTGTGTGCCCTGAAGTCATTGAATCTGTTCGTCTGATAACAGAGGTGCAGTCAGGTTCTGTCCTGGGTGCTGGTGGCACAGGTGTGCTTGTAACAGTCCCTGGAGATGAGGGGCTGTGATGTGCTCTCTGGACATAGCAGACACCACCTTTGGGATTACTTGCTTTTCCTGCCCTTCGGGGTTGCTTGCTAATTGGGCGCTCAGCACTCTGTGGGCTGCCAGGTGCCGCCAGCCTGCTGTTTATAATTACAGCACTGCACATGCTGGGATCCGCCATCCAGCATCCTCTCCTAACCTCAGCGGGTGAAAATCATGGCGGGCAGATATTCCTGACGGGCAGGGCAATCCTACGAGACCGATAATCACAACCTGTCCTTCTCTCACCTCGTCTTTAGTGACTCATGGATGAACTGCTGAATGCATTGACATTTTCTGGAATGCCATCTGCTGAAAGCTCAAATCTGGGGACCAAAGCATCTACTCACTCATGCATTCAAGTCTTCAGTGAAGACCCAAGACTGCGCCTGGTCCTACGAGCCCAGATTGGAATAGAAACTTCCGTCTGACCATTAAAGACCTTACAGTGTTGGCAGGAAAACAAAATATCGCACAACCTGCACTTTAGGGCTGAAAGGAGTCGGAATGTCCCTGGGTCAGTTGCTTCCCCAGCTGTGGGCTCACAAAGACCGTATTTCCAGTCCTGTCGACTGTCCTGGGAGGCAGCCATCCCTGTCTTCACCTTATGATTGAGAAGAGCAAACATGTGCAGTTGACCTGCCCAGAGGGTTGAGCTGGTGAGTCACAGAACCACAGTATAAACTCACCCGGGAGACTGTGAGCTGACCCCATCGGACCCGCCATACTGGGAATGGGTAAAACCAAGACAGGACGCTGAGGGTCCCAGTCCCACCACCCAACACTCCAAGGACCTTCAACTCTGGTTTGCAAAGCCAAGGGACAGGCTACCCCAGGAACAGACAATAGAGGGAGAGCATTCGGGGCTGCAGGGTGGCAGTCCCATTTCCCCTCGTGGAACCCCTCCTGGAACCCCCACATGTACAGCAAAACCCTGAGATCCTGTTTCCACTCCGAGTTCATTGTATTTTATCCACAAAACACGGGACTTACCCTTGAGTGTTGCTGCACAACTTCGACATAGTTACAACGGTAAGTTTTATGTTATGTATGATGTTGTATCACAATCAAAGACAGATAAGTAGATAGATAGATAGATAGATAGTTGGGTAGGTGAGTAGATGGATGGATGGATAGATAGATAGATTAGATAGATATGGATGGATAGAGAGACAGATGGCTGAGTAGACACATGGATGAGTGAGTGGAGGGAGAGATACGATGGATGGATGGATGGACGGATGGATGGATGGACGGATGGACAGATGGATGGATGGATGGATGGATGGACGGACGGACAGATGGATGGATGGATGAATAGATGGATGGATGGATGGATGGACGGATGGAGGGACGGATAGACTTCATACATACAGAAGATAAATAGACAGATACCAGTGGGAATTCCCTACTGTCCACTGTGTCAATTCTTCATCAAAGTTGTTCCTGGGAGGGGTAGAGCTGGAGGTCCTGTGTGTCCAGATCCTGAGGACAAAAAGGCCTGGTTAGGATTGCCATATGTAAGCATATATACCAAGTAAAAATACAGGACACCCAGCTAAAATTTGAATTTCAGGCAAATAATTACTTTTTAGTGTGAGTATGTCCTCCTTGCAGTATCTGGGTACTTGCAGTGTACTTAAAAAAAAAATAAGTAAAGCTCTACTATTCACCTGAAATTCAACTCTGATTGCACATCCCACTTTGAATCTGGCGACCGTAATGCTCAGCTTTTGCACACCGCGCACTTTGTCAGTGGCTCCTCCTGTTCCGAGTACATCCAGGGGAAACAGCCGGCCGAGTCGCCCCTGACCCAGCCCCGTGGCCCCGGGGAACACTGAACTCCAAAGGCCACTACGTGCCCGCACGCACACACCTGGGCAGGTGGCGCAGGGGAACCTGACTGTCCCGTCCGACAGCTGGTGACATCTCAGCAGTAGTGAAAATGCATCTAAAAGACCCTTGGGAATGTCTCCGTGGCTCATTCTGTTTTGTAAAGAGAGCTGCCCAGACAACCTCAGCGGCAGACGGGGTCCCACCAAGCCAGCCCCACACAGCTCAGTGACGTGTGTTAAGATGAGCCCTCGTGTCACAGTGTGCCGCTGGGGGACAGTGGTTGGGAGCAGGCAGTGATGGATGGTGCGGTCCTCCGGGGGATGTGGGCACATGAAATGAGGCATCCTCTTTGCTCGGGGAGTGCCCCCCACTGCCCCATCGCAGGCGGGACCCGTTTCTCTAGGCGGGGCTCTCCTCCCTGCCTCCCCCAGCCAAGAGCTGGTTCTGAATACCTGGTAGTTAAGATGAAAATAAAAACAAGAGCCCCCTCGAATGGGCTCCATTCACACATTCTTTCTGGATCGATCCCCAGTGGGTCAAATTGCAGGGTCTCCAAAGAGGATCCCGGGGTCCAGCCAGCAGTAACGTTCTGGGATCCGGGGATTGTGCCTGGCGTGAAATTTTAAAGGCAGGCATGGTGAGCAGTAGCGGGGGTTCCCTCTAATCTTTCCTTGGGTCTTCCTGGCCTGAGAGCGTCCCTCCCCTAAGAAAGCCCTGTGACAATCTCAGTGACCATTGAGGGTATGCTGTTTAAGGCACAACTTGCAGATGTAGGCGTGGCCTGGGGTGGCCATAACCAGCAGACATCTGGAGACCAGACGTCTGAGGTCAAGGTGTCCCAGGGCCGCGCTCCCTCCCGAGGCTCCAGGGGAGGGTCCCTTCTGCCTCTTCCAGCTTCTGGGGGCTCCAGGTGTCCATCCCTGGGCTGGTAGCCACCTCCTTCCCGTCTCTGCCTCCGTCTCCACGTGGCGTCTCCTCTGTGTCTGTGTCTCTCCTCTTCTGTCTCTTCTGAGGACACTGTCCTTGGATGCAGGGCCATCCTCCTCCAGGAGGACCTCCTCTCAGACCCTTCATGTCATCACTTCTGCAGAGACCCTGGTTCCAAATAAGGTCCCTTTCCCAGGTTTTGGGGGTCAGGACGTGGACACATTTGGGGGGGGACCCCATTCCGCCTTCTACGGTGTACATCCTTTAATTTTCTGAACACAAAACTGAACCCACCTGGACACACTCCCTGGCCTCAGGCCCTTCACCTGAGGCAGCATCTTTGTAACTTTCCACCAGAATCTGAGTCATTGGGAAAACATTAAAAACACGGTCTCCATCCCAGCCTGGATGGAAACATTCACTTTAGGACTAAAGGGAGCTGACGTATTTTTTACGGACTTCCCCTGCTCAGTGATGGCCAAACGTTGCGGGGAAAGGTAAAAAAAGCAAAGGGGAAGTCTGAACGTCCTTCCTCCGGCACGTGTGCGCATACACATGGCCTGGCACGTGTTGTGCACCCTTGCACACACAGGGCTGCCCGCAGAGGGAAGGGAGGACCCGTGGGCAGCCGTTGTTCCCTCCTCCCCCAGACCCCGTCGGCTGGGGAATCAACACCAGGCATCACCCGCTTCTCCCAACAAGACAGGGTCAAACGCTGGGTCCTTCTCTGCCATAAATATAATTTCCAGCGGGCTGGCGTGCTCCCAGCCTGTCTAATGAACGCCTCCCTGACACGTGTTTTCACAACAGCGAGCATCAGAACGTCCCCCTCTGTAATGGGCTGCCTAATTCAATCTCCGCGCAGACCGCGGCGTGGACGCCAGCCCTGACAGATCTCTCCGTCACTGTCCACACAGGGCAGCCCTGCCCTCCTCCATCCACGTGGTCCCCCTTCCTTCCACACAGGCTGCCTCTCCCGGCATCTCCCCGGTGCGCCGTTTCGGATAATCCTTCCCACCTCTCTGTCCCTCCCTCCCCATCTTTATTCCTGCCCCCTCTTCCCCAGAAGCAGATGTTTTGCGGTTTTTGTTGAGTTTTTTTTTTTTAAGTTTCAGAAACCAGCATTCACCAGGCTGTGTCTCCTTATTCACATTAATGAAACATTTCGTACATCATTTATTAAAACGATTTCCAGGCCTCCTCCAAAGACCACAGATGGGGGTGGGGAGGGCGGGCAGGGCCGACGGCCAGCCCTCGCCGACGTCTGACCATCGACTGGAGCTGCGTCCTGACAGCCTGTCCCCAGGCGCACACATCCACCCTCACGTCCCGGGCTGGAAATCCCGTACACCCCACACAGCCCGGGAGAGGCGCTTCCCGGGGGCCGATTACAGCTGTCAGTTCCACCTGCTGTCATACTTTAGGGTGCCATGGGTGGTTTTTAAGTAGATGGGAACTGGATGAAGAGGTCGTCCAGGAGGGCTGAGTCGGGGCAGAGGCTGTAATTAAACAATGCAGAGGACCTGGCTGCGTCGGAACCAGGGTTCACCGCTGGCAAGCGACGAGGCTTCAGATGGACCGGGAGAGCCCTGAGACGTGGTGTTTATTAATTTTTCTGGCATGTTTCTGCATCATTAAAACAAGCAAAGAAAGGAGAGCATCTTTGCTCGGCCATGAGGCACCCCACACACCACACCGATCTCATCGCAGCATCCTGGTTTCCTGATGTATGCTCAGCGCCCTTTGGGTTGAGCCTGGACCCCCCAACGCTCTGCCGTGATGACGTGCCTCAGGGTCTTTCCCTAAAAGTCGGTCTGCTGAAGGCTGTGCAGACCCACCCTGCTCTCTCCTGCGCCCACTCTGGCTACCCAGAAACCGCTGAGCCCCTCTACATCTGCCCCCTTCCCCGCCGCCCTCGATGGTGTTGCTATCCCACCAACAACCAGTCCGCAGGGTTGAAGTGAGCAGCGCCACGTCAAGGGCCGTTTACAGCACCCCTAAAAGCAGGGGATGGGAACAAGACACCCCCATCCACCCATGTTTCTCCATGTCTGCCCGGGCTCCACCTCTCCCTGTGGATTCAAGGTGTTTCAGGCCCTTCATTTCTGCCCCGACTGTGACTCTACTTAGACATCACCCTGTGCAACCCAAATCCTGCTCAGAGATGCAGAGACGCTGGAAACCCTTGGAGTTCATTCATCCCTGCCCCTTCCTGGAGCTCCTAATTCTATATAATCTATCTATCTATCTATCTATCTATCTATCTATCTATCTATCTATCTATCTATCTATTTATCTATCTACATGTCTGTCTGTCTGTCTATCTATATGTCTGTCTGTCTATCTATCTACCTATTTATCTATCCATCCATCCATCTACCCAACCGTCCATCCATCCATCTATATGTCTGTCTGTCTATTATCTATCTATCTATCTATCTATCTATCTATCTATCTATCTATCTATCATTTATCTATCTACATGTCTGTCTGTCTGTCTATCTATATGTCTGTCTGTCTATCTATCTACCTATTTATCTATCCATCCATCCATCTACCCAACCGTCCATCCATCCATCTATATGTCTGTCTGTCTATTATCTATCTATCTATCTATCTATCTATCTATCTATCTATCTATCTATCTATTTACCTACCTGTCTATCTGTCTATATGTCTGTGTGTCTATCTATCTACCTATCTATCTTTCCATCCATCCATCCATCCAATTGTCCATCCATCCATCTATCTATATGTCTGTCTGGCTATTATCTATATATCTGTCTGTCTATCTGTCTATCTATCTATCTATCATCTATCATCTGTCTAATAATCTATCTATCTATATCCATCTATACTGTTGGCTTTGTTTCTCTGGACAGCACTGGCTGGTACAGGGTGTTTGCTATCTGGGAGCCCTGTGTGGAGATGGAGACAGTGGCCCTGCCTAGGAGACATCTGCCTGAGGACCAGGAAGGCAGGACACACACATGTCCTCTCTCCCTGGGAGTCTTCAGCCCCGTGATTTCCCCCATCCTGGTGTGAAACACCGCCCAGCCTTGCCCCCACCACGAGGTGGAGGGCCTCCCTTCCCTCTTGACCTGAGCCCACTGAACCCTCACCTCCTGCCCTCTTAGGATGTCTAAGGTGCACGAGGTGCCTTCTGACTAGTGAGCCACCACACTGCAGACACACAGACATCTCATCTCACTCCATCTTCTGGAACGACTTCTCTTTCATTTGCCTCTCTCTTTTTCTGGCTATTTTCAGACTTATAATGAGTCAAAAAAAAAACTTCTAATGGCGTTTGTTTATCCTCAAATGTGATCCAAAAACCTAAAACAGCTGGTGTACCACCAGGCTCATCAAAGGGAAGATATTCACGTCAGGGTTGTGCATTTTCCTTTTAATGATTTGATAACAATTTATGGATCAAGATTCAAAAGAATGACAACAATACAAACTTATTACAGGATTCTCCTTAATGATAGAAAAATTGCTTCATAAATATTGAAATATGTACTTGTCTGCTAATGCCCTGATTTCCTATACTTGGACACTCTGAACACAATTATTTGGTGATTAATCTATTTTTTAAAGTTTCTGTTCATTAGTCTTTTGATGAAAGTTTATCTAAGCAAAGATCATACAGAGTTGGTGCAAGAGAAATATGTGATACGGGTCATCCCGCAAACACAGAAAGACAAGGGAAACACTTCATAAAGTTGGCTTGCTAAGATGGTGTCCTTCTGGGGCAGGTGCGACATGAGGCTTTCCTCCTCTTTGGCTGTCTTGATCAACAGTCCACAGGAATCAGTGCAGCTGAGTCGATCCTAAAGTTACCTCATTGTGTTCTTTCATTCTGTACAGACTTAAGAAGAGCATCATGGATTGAACAGTGGTCCCTCGGAAGACATGCTGGCCACAGCCCAGAGAACCTGTTGATGTGATCACATGGAAATAGGGTCTTTGCAGGTGTAACTGAGGGGAGGACCTGCGAGGAGGTCCTCCTGGAGGAGGGTGGCCCTACATCCAATGAGGAGTGTGTTCACAAGGGACAGAAGAGGAGAGACACAGGCAGAAGTGGAGGCAACATGAAGACGGAGGCAAAGCCGTCCCGGATGGACGACCCCTCACCTCCTCCATTCTTCACAGCAGGGGGAGGGCACTGCATTGAGGTCACTGTCCTGTGCAGTCCTGGATGGACGACCCCTCACCTCCTCCATTCTTCACAGCAGGGGGAGGACACTGCATTGAGGTCGCTGTCCTGTGCAGTCCTGGATGGACGACCCCTCACCTCCTCCATTCTTCACAGCAGGGGGAGGACACTGCATTGAGGTCACTGTCCTGTGCAGTCCTGGATGGACGACCCCTCACCTCCTCCATTCTTCACAGCAGGGGGAGGACACTGCATTGAGGTCACTGTCCTGTGCAGTCCTGGATGGACGACCCCTCACCTCCTCCATTCTTCACAGCAGGGAGGCGGGTGTATTGAGGTCAGAACCCTATACTGAGTCAGGATTCGGATGGAGGTCCTGCGTGGGGTCACAGGGTGGTACTGGGGGCAGCGGCCCATCTGGACGGAGGGAACGGGGGCAGGGCCGCCTCGGGTGGCGTCCCTCCGCAGTCTGAGCTGGGGAGCCTGCTGCCGTGAGCTGCCCTCCGCGGTTCATCCTGCAGGGTCAGGTGCCGAGCAGAGCGGAAGCGCTTCCTCACAGCCTGAGTGAGCCTGGACCCCAGAGGGTGGAGCTTCCTGACTGACCAGGGCCGCACCCCCTCCTCACGCAGACAAGGGAGTCCCCACACTCTGTGTCCACAGTCTTGTCTCTCAGTGACTGGTTCGCACGTGTCCACGTTCACCGAAGTCCAGCAAGGAATGCCAAAGACCCTCTCCTGTCCCCCGGGGACGGGGTGGGGGCCCACAGTTTTCCTCTCCTAGTGGACAAGCGACGCAGGGTCTCCCCTCCCTCAGCCCCTGGTCCCCGAGCCTTTGGGGACGATGAGCAGGGCAACGGGGTTTACTAGTGTATTCTGGTCATCACGCAGCCCGGGGCGCCTGCCGGAGCATGGCCCTGTCCTCCAGGGCCTTGCCGTCCGAGGATGGCCAGTGTCCCCTCCCAGGACAACCGGGACGCCCGTCGGGACGGAGCCGGCCGCCCTGTCCTGCTGTTTCTCCCGGCTGCGCAGGCTGCCCCCTTGGAGGACGCCGCCCGTCTCTACGCGGGCAGGACGTGTGAGGTGCGTTCCGGCCCTGAGCCGACCCTGGGGGTCCGCTCGGACCCGCTGGCCGGCCCCTGCCCAGCGCGAAGGCCGCGTGACCACCGCCGGTAACGGGACGGGGCCCGCTCAGCAGCGTGGAGCAGAGACGTCGCGGCTCTCGCCCGGTCCCCAGGCAGCTTTACGAGGGGCCTAATTCCAGGGGACGTGTCCGTGCGCCGGGACCCCCGCCGGCCGGCGCACGGTTATTTACTACGTGCGAGGAGCTCGCGGGGCCTCCCCCCGCGTGAACATCGTTAAGGGCCGGGTGGGGGGCTGGGCTCCCCCCCCTCCCCGACCCCCACCCCCTTGCAGGGCCGCGACATTAACTCCACGCCGCCGCCGCCCGGAGACAGCCCCGAGTCGCCCTGGAAACAGGCCGCTCATTGATTCCGAAGCAGGCTCTCCTCCGCGGGTAACAATGATAACCTTTTAGAAGCTTTGGGAAACAAATCTGGCACCCCATTAAACGGCAAATGATTTTCTCCCCCTCTCCACACAAGAAAAAGAAACTTTCAGGACGTAGAAGGCTATTCATTAATAATGGGGCTTAAAAAAAAAAAAATTATAGGAAACGCTGACATGAAAGAAAAGCCGTAAACTGTATCAGACAAGGTGTGCGCAGCGTTGTGGCTTAATTGTCAGGCTGGGGACGGTCTCGTTTTTATGAGCTGCACAAAAGGTATTTTATGGAATGCCACGGCGTAATGTGACTTTTAAAGGAATTGAGAAGAAAACAAAGATGTTTTCTGGGGTTCTTAATGCTGCAAAAAAAATTAATAAATAAAATGCTGTATCCACTGTGAGTGTCACGGCCGTGCAGAGGAATGTCCTTGCTGCCAAGAACTCTTTTAAATTTTTTAATTGAAGTACAGTTACAATGTGTCAGTAGCCATTGTAAGCGTCACGGCCGTGCAGAGGGGCGTCCTTCCTGCGGAGAACTCTCAGACCTACAGACACACCCCCATACGTCCGCTCGCTCATCTGCTGCGAAACGGTGGTGAGGTTTTTAAAAACAGAAAGGAGGGCGTATTTCAGCCTCCACAAGCGGAAAACACCCAGAAAAGGGGGACGAGAGAAAAAGTGGACACGGACTCCTGGGCTCCTGGGTTTGTGCGCGTCACCTCCTCGGGGGCGAGGGTTTTCCGGGATGAGCGGGATGCTCGTTAAACATCAATGCGCTGAAACGGCGAAGTCGAAACGGGAGCCTGGCATCTGTGAGTCCCGTGAAACGCCCGGCACGCCTGCACGGGCCCTGAATCCTGATGCGGAGGCTTTGAGATGGGCAAAATATCAGGAGAGACCTTTCTCCCGAGAAGATCTACCCGTGGCCGAGAAGCACCTGAAAAGATGTTCGGCATCGCTTGTTGTGGGGGAAACGCATATCAGAACCACGGGGAGACGCACTTTGCACCCAGAGAGGTGGGTGTACTTTTTTAACGGCAAACTACAGGACTTAGTGAAGCCACAGAAAAACTGGAATCCGTGAAGGGATGGAACATGGGGTGACCTCTATGGGAAACAGTTTGGCAGTTCCACAAAACATTAACCTTAGACCAACCATGTGACACAGAAATTCCACTCCTAGGTGTGAAGACTAAAGCACAGAAAATAGGAACTCAAGCCAGAAGGAGGAAACTGCCTAAATGGTCATCAAGAGATGGATGGATCGACAGAATGGGTCCATGGATACATGGAATATTACGCAGCCGTGAAAAGGAAGGGAGCTCTGACACAGCCTTCATTCGTGCTTGAAATTTGAGGACATTATGCTCAGTGTAAGAAGACAGACACGAAAGAACAAACTCTGTATGATTCTGTTTATTTGAATTATCTAAAATAAGCAAGTCTACAGAGACAGAAAGCAGGCAGAGTCACCAGGGACTGAGGGAGAAGGGGAATGGGGAGTGAGTGCTGAACAGATGTAAGATGTCTCACTGAGTTGCTGAAAAAGCTTTAGAAATAGAAAGCACAACCTTGTCAACTGATGACTGCTACTAACCATACGCTTAAAAATGGCTAAATTTTTTAGCCAATATTGGCTAAAATGCCAGTATTTACAGTCTATGTAGCTCACCAGCCCTTAGAAAAGAAATTGAAATAAAAAAAGAGTCCACGTCAGTGATGTGTCCTCAAAAAAGCAGCATGCATGATCTGTGGTGAAATGAAATGTTCCCCGAAAATCTGGGAGCTGGACTTGCAGGGACCTGGGTTCAGTAGTTTGGAGGCTGCACTCAATAGGCCAAGAGAGGCTTGT
Source organism: Camelus ferus (assembly GCF_009834535.1). NCBI lineage: Eukaryota > Metazoa > Chordata > Mammalia > Artiodactyla > Camelidae > Camelus > Camelus ferus. The sequence goes on from NC_045732.1 coordinate 13,213,057, forward strand.
CCCCTGTGGTCACTGAAGGGTACAGCTGGCCTGTCAGCCTCCAGGAGGGCCCTGAGCCCCCAGCCCAGAGCTCCAAGCCTGCCCAGACAGCGATCACAGGAGGTCCCTGGGGAAGACCCGCCCACCCTTCCCCATGCCTCTGTCCTGCAAAGGAGGTGCTGAAGTACCGCCAGCTCAGGTTTCCAAGCAACAGAGAGAGAAAACTGCTGTCCTGTCCCTTGTGTTTGGGGACGTTCTCAAAGCCCCACAGGGAAAGGGTCCGCTTCTCACCAACTAATAAAGCACGAGCTGTTTAGTCATTGGGAAGTGTTCATGAAACACCATTTGGACCAGGAGTGGGCAAGCTTGCTGGGTGACCAGCAGACAGGCCATATTTTCTACCATACAGGGTCTGTTTCAAACACTCAGCCCTTGGGCTGCAGCAGGAAAGCATCAACACATGGGCATGGCTGTGTACCAATAAAACTTTATTGACAATAACAACGAGGGGGCTGCATTGTCAGTGGGAGCTAAGTGCTATGGTCTGCTGACCCCTGACTTAGAGACCGTGTTTACAGCACCCACAGGGCATACATCGCATACACCCACCTCTGCATCTTCCCCAGTCTCTGCCTCTGAACCCACCCCCACCCCCTCCATATCTGCTTCAACTCTGAATTCCCCCAGCCCTTAGCATCCAGTCCCATGTCTGCTCAGGGTAGGATTGCAACTAATGTTTATCAGTTTAAAAGAATTCATGCCTATTTCCTCTGAAACAAATAAATGCCTTTTTTTTCCCCTTTCCTGGTTCACAAAGACCTCATTTTTCTAAACAACCTAAATCTGGGAGTTATATATTATCTTTATGACATATATAATCACATTGTGTTCTGTCTCGGTGTTCTGTGCTAAAAATACCGCAGCTGACCCTATTTTATGATGAAACCCAGTAATGATAAATAATGACGTATTCCTGGGAGGTGGGCGGGGGGACCCTAAATGAGCCTGGTTAATTTTAGATGCTAACGACCGAACATAAAAAGTCACCATAAACTTGGCAGTGGTGGCCTACGCCATACAGGCTAAAGGCTCAGGAGTGATGATCGTCAAAATGCTTCCCTCTTAATCTTTGTATCTCCACTCAGCTTTGCCATGAGCCTACAGCTGCTGTAAAAAATAAAATCAATTTTAAAAAAGAATGGCTCCCTCTCACGATGCCGATGAGAAGACTGTTCTAACAGGGGCGTCTCCGGGATACACATTTTCTCCGCAAAGCAAACTCACGAGAAGAGGTTCCCCCACCTAAGCGGGCGTTTGTGCCCAGGACACGGCAAGACACCCGTGTGTGCCCGTAACCTCAGCTCAATATCTTTCCAATGATAGACTTAAAAAAAAAAAAAAAAAAAAGATGCTCCGTTTTCCGTAATCATTCCCCGATGAGGGGGACACAGTCCTCACCCAGGGTTTGGCGGGAATGTTTGCAAACAGATACTCTTAGAAAGGGTTTGGCAGTTTCTTAAAAAGAAAAAAAAAGAAAAAAAGGGAAAACAAAAAAACTAAACATGAAATCGCCAACTACACGCTTGAATGTTTATCCCAGAGAAAGGAAGACAGGGTCATACAAAACTGTAGACACAAACAGGAATAGCATTTTTATCCATAGTGAGAAAAACGGGAAACAGCCCAGATGTCCTTCTGCGGCTGCGTGAAGGACGAGATGCCCCTCCCCACTACAGGATGCTCACTGCTCAGCCCTAAAAAGGGCCAACTGTTCAGACCTGCAACGACCCACACGAGTCTCTGGGGAATAAGATGCACGAGAAACTCCAATCCCCAAAGGTTATCCACAGTCCATCAGTGGTACATTCTGCAGACAGGAAGAACGTGGGAGGGGTTGGAGGGGTAATGAGGGCACGTGAGGGGCAGGTTGCGGGCGTCGATCGTGAAAGATAAACAGCAGGGATCTTTGTGATGGACCCTCCTGCATTTGACCTCCTGATGTCAGCATCCCTGATGGATATAATCCTGTAGGTCTCGAAAGATGGTACCCTTGGAAGGAAGGGAGGGAGGGAGGGAGGAGGGAGGACGAAGGAAGGAAAGAAGGAAGGAAGGAAGGAAGGAAGGAAGGAAGGAAGGAAGGAAGGAAGGAAGGAAGGATGGAATGAAGGAAGGAAGGAAGGAGGACATCTTCTGGGAATATGCACACACCTTTTGGACATTTTCAACATGGGGAAACATGGTGCTCGTTGTCCAAGTGGAGGGGCTGTAGGAAATGCTTCCATTTGGGGAGTCTGTGTGTTCTTCAGTTGGATGATTTTATGTTTTTCTTCTTTTGTTTCCACAGATCTATTTTTACTTCAGTCTGGATCCTTTTCATCTGAAGGCTGTCACCATCCTGGGATTCTCCAGAATTCCCTCTAGGAAGAAGAACTCTTGAAACTCTGTCATCAGTCACTTTCTCAGACGTCACCCGGAGACCTGGGCACAGGCAGACATGCTCCTGTGCTCAGATACAAACCAGACAGGTGTCCACATGCCACCACTGTCGTCATCAGGAATATTGCCCTCTCTGTGCCGAGGCTCAAGCTGGATGCCTCCTGGGGAGCCCATCACCCCGCCCCCACTGACACCAGGGCTCCTGGCATCTGCATTTCCGGACTCTCTCCTTGGGCACAGCCTCCTGTGGCAGAAGCTGACCTGGCCTGATCCCTCCTTGTCCTGGACTGACCAGTGGGTGGACTAGGAGCTGTGACGGCCACTAGACTCACTCCCTTGGCCTCCCAAACTGCATCAGTGACAAGTGACAGAAAGGGACCAAACGTCTGAGATCGAAGTGTGAGCAGGACCACGCTCCCTTCAGAAGCTCCAGGGGAGGGTCCCTCCTGCCTCTTCCAGCTTCTGGGGGCTCCAGGCGTCCATCCCTGGGCTGGTGGCCGCCTCCCTCCCGTCTCTGCCTCCGTCTCCACGTGGCGTCTCCTCTGTGTCTGCGTCTCTCCTCTCCTGTCTCTTCTGAGGACACTGTCCTTGGATGTAGGGCCACCTCCTCCAGGAGGCCCTCCTCTCAGGTCCTTCACATCATCACATCTGCAGAGACCCTGTTTCCAGATATGGCCCCATTCTGAGGTCCTGGGTGGACATGCATTTTTGAGGGGCTGCTACTCAACCCATGACACCCACCATCTTCCCCTCAAGTCTTGCAGGACCAGAATTTTCCATGGTTTTCCCTTTTGGCTGCAGAACGCCGGTGTCTTTTTTTTTTTTTATCTTGCTTTCAGCCAGACGGGCTGCCTGGTTGAAAACGAGAAAGCACAATGGCTGTCTTCCCTGCCCCTGAGAATGGACCACGCAGACCATGAGCAAAGATCTTACAGCAACATCTTTCCCCCGATCCCGGACCCCACACACCTGGGTGGCTCACCTGTCGGCGCCTTTGCCCCCTACCTGGAGCACTTTCCCCTAGTCCTGGCTGCTTCATCCTCATCCTGAAGGAGGTGAGCTCAGGGATGGCCCTTGGGACTGACCGGTCCTCCAAGGTTTGCCTCACTGTCCTGAGATCTGTGTTTCAAAAAATGGTATGGAAATTACATTTTTATACATAAAAAAAAAAAAAAACCCTTCTAAACCTATGCATAGGAAAAAAAAAAAAAAAAAAAAAAAACAAAGACTAAATGAAATTGTGCTCCAGATGTGAGCACTCACCTCCAGGTTACTAGAAGGTGAAAATCATTTTCTCCCTCTCATTCCCCATTTGCCAAATTTTCCTTAAATAATAATAGACTCTTTTTTGAATCCAATATTTTTAATGCCTCTGTTTTTGTTTTTTTTTTTAGCTTCCATTTAAAATGCCCTGGTAACTGTAAGTTTGTTTACCATGTCTGTTTCTGTTTTGTGGAGAAGTTCATTTGCATCATTTTTTTTTTTTTAGATTCCACAAGATAAAAATAAACAAAAATTTAAAAATAAGATAAAATGCTCAAGTAGCCCTTGATGGAGAAGGAAATCCCTTGGAGAATTCCTCTGTAAAAACAAGGCACGTTCTCTTACTCCCCTGATTTTTAAATACCACGATTCACTTCCTCTGAGAAAGCAGCTCCCCCATCCAGGTAAGGAAAGCAGATACTCAAGTCATTCATTTTTGTTTTAACTGTGCTCTCCCTGCGACGGGGATGTTGCACCGTCAGATCTTTGCTGCCCGATGGGTTGAGACATAGAGATTTGAGAGAGAGGTCAAGGTGCATTGTGTGAAATGGGCTCACACGATGATGGAGGCAGAGAAGTCCCACCATTTGTCATCTGTAAATTGGAGAACCAGCAGACCCAGTGGTGTAAGTTCCAAGCTGATGGCAGGACTAGATGAGATGAGATGTCCCAGTGCAAGCAGAGAGGCAGATGGATAAAAGAGGGATGGGCAAATTCCTCCTTCCTGTGACTCTTGGACTATTCAAGCCTTCAACTGATTACACGAGGCCCACCCACCCTAAGGAGGGCAATCTGCTTTTACTTTTTTTTCAGTTTTGTTTTTTATTGAAGTGGAGTTGATTTACAATGTTAGTTTCAAGTGGACAGCGAAGTGATTCAGTTATTCATATATACCTATATATTCTTTTTCATATTTTTTTCTTTATAGGCTATTACAGGTATTGAATATAGTTCCCTGTGCTGTACAGTAGGCCTTTGTTGTTTATCTATTTTATATATGGTGGTGTATATCTGTTAATCCCAAACTCCTAATTTATCGCTTCCCCCCTTCCCTCTTTGGTGACCCTGAGTTTGTTTTTTATGTCCGTGAGGACCATCTGCTTTAGTTGGTCCATCTGTTCAAAAACACCATCCCTGACACACCCAGAGTCATGTTTCATCTAGGCACCCGTGTCCAGACAGAATTCACCCAAGGACTGTTCTCTCTGTCCCTCCTGCTCTGCCTCAAGAACCGGGGGTCTCTGATTTGATTTCTTTCCAACACTGATTGGGATCGGGTCCAGGGCATTTCACTTCACAGACAGCACCTTGGATGCACCTCAAGATCTAGCATCCTCAGGGATCCCCTGAGGGTGTGTCTTGAGTCTCTTCTGCATACGGTTCTGTGCCTCCCATGCCCATGTCTGGGGTCTTTAACCATCTTTCCATCGATGTACCTCACCAGGCTCCAGGCTCAGGGACTTGCCTTGTCGAGGATGAACACGGAAACAGCTTTATGATGGGTCTTTGCTACTTGGCAGGGGGCGGGTGGGGGGGAGGTGGGATGGAGAAAACGCTAAATTAAACCCACAGGGTCTGCTTCCTTTTTCTTTATTACTGTGCACCCAATAGACTCTTTATTTTGCAAAATATATCGATTGCACACCGACTCCCAGATAATGGCCTTCTCTAGTCTGTTACAGGGATTAAATTATTAGCGATCGATGGAACCCCTTGTAGGGTTGCAGAGTGTGTGATGCGTGCAGAGATGTGCAAAGCCCCCTCCCGCTCCGTGCCCCCTCCCCCGCCCCAGAACTGCATCTATTTGTTTCAAAGCAGCAAACGTCCTATTTTTTTCAAGCAAGAGGGGAGAGGGAAGCTGGCAGACAGAGCAGCCCTGGGGAGCGTGCTCAGAAGGGAAGCGGGCTCCCATGGCGACAGAAAGATGGATTTTCTCAAGCCCATCGTGGGGGAATCCCCTGTATTTCTTCTCTTCATTTCTGTGCCTCTGCAACGTTCCGTAGGTGAACACTGAGCCCAGCAGGGACAGCCCTTTGGCCAAAAGCCCCAGGAATAAATACAGACTTCACAGATGCTCACCAACATGGACCCAGGACAGCACGTGTCAGAGGCAGGCTGCATCCTCTCCCTGCACGCAGTGGGGTCTGCGCACTGGGGCTGCCTCAGGGGAGGGGTCTTCCCGGGTTCTGGGAGGTGGCGGAGAAGAAGCTGAAGCAGAATTGGCCAGGCTGTTCCCCGAGCGTCCTCCACACTCCGGGCCCCAAGAAGGCTGGTTGCGGAGCGTCTCGGGGAGGAGGCAGATGCAGACTGTGACCCACAGAATATGTGAGCTAGGGCTGTGGGGAGCCCTGAGGGAGCTGGCTGGGTGAGGAGTGAGCTCTCCGTGCCCCTGGGAACACTGGAGGTGAGAACCATCACAAGGTGGGTGTCCATGGGGACAGAAACGGCACAAGGAGACCCTGGTGGGGGGGGGGAGTTCCGGGTGCTCCAGGACCACAGGGCATGGTATGCACGCACAAGAGTGAGTGGGGAGAGGTCGCGGGCATCAGGGACCCCCAGGGCCTGGGGGACACGGCCAGGTCTCTGATTCAGCCAGGGTGCCATAGGGGGACAACTGGACGTATTGCGAAGGTCCTGGAATGGGGCGCAGGGCCAGGACAGCAGACCCACACAGAGGCCCCATCACGAGGCGGGGTGATGGGGCAGTGCTGTGTTCAGAGGATGCGAGACCCTCACCGAGAGCCGGGAGGCCAGAAGTACCTGCTGAGCTGAGAGGACACTGCCCGCTGAGACCTGCTTTGTCTCCAGCCCAAAATCAGGTGGGGAGAATCCCCTCGTGTGCCCATCCCTTCCCGGAGCCGTGCCCGCCGCTGCACTGGTGAAGTCAGAGCAGGAGGCCAGCTTGCACCCCTGCTCTGATCGGTAGTGGCGTGTCTGGTTTGCCCTGCCTCGCCTGCTTTCCTCAGCCGTGTGTCAGGCGTGGCACCACGCCCCGCCAGAGACAAGTATTCAATTAAACAAAATGTCTGACACACCTCCAGGAACGTCGCAGGTGCCCCGGGACCTTCCCCTTGTGGCTCAGGCATCCGCACACCGCCCGGGCCTCCCAGAGAGGCGCCTCCCTGCCCCGTGAACCTGCAGAGGCCAACCTCCCAGGTAACTGTCTCTCCCGTGTGGACGCTGGCTCAGCCACTTGAAGGGGAAGCCATAGACAGATGCCAAACTGTCATTAAGACGTTTGCACCCAGAGTGAGCAAACCAGAGGGACCAAAGAGGATGTCCCCTGCAGGGACCCCCGCCAGGCCTCCAGGAGTGTCCCCGCCGCGCCGGGGCCGCGCAGCCACGTGTCCGTCACAGCCCCGACGCGGGTCTCGGGGTGTCAGCGCCTCTTTGTCACTTATCCTGCATGCGTTCTCTCACCTCCCACGTGGGCCGCTGCCCGTCTGTCTTTAATGGATCTAATTATCAGCAAATGCACTTTGCAGTCAGCCCCACACAACACAGGTCTGCTCTTCCATCGTGCCAGCCAGCTGTTCGGGAAGGTGCAGCCCCAGACCCTCTCCCTGCACATGTGCCCGCAGATGAAAGTAACTTTGTGCTCAACTGTCTATAAGTAATTAGGCTGCGATGTAAAGGGGTCTTTACGGATCCGCTCGGAATGAGGTATACGGAGTAATTATGAGCAATCGCCTCCCTTAGTAAGATACACCTTATGCATTTTACATGAGCCCCCGTTATTAGCATTGCCTGACTATCAAAGCTCCCCAGATCCACCGTCTTCCTTTTCATGTAGCGGGCTGAAATTCCCCAGAAATATAATAATTTGAAAACAGGGGCAATGGTGATCAGCTTCAGCTGTAATTTGTTTCATTTCCCTCCTTCTTTGTCTCTCGCCCGGTGGAGACACTGGCCCGTGGGGCCCCGCCGTCCACACACAGACAAGTGTTCCTCCCTCCCCGTGAGGTGGGTATCGACATGCAAGCGGGGTCTTGCCGCCATCACTCATGTCAGACACACACACTGGTTTCCTTCATCTTACTAATTAGGAGGTCAGGAGAAGGCATCTCTGTTTTGCTAAATAAGTCAGACGGACTCCTGGGTGGAGGAGCCCCGTGGTTTTGAAAGACGGCTCAGGGTTACCCCCCAGCCAGACGCTTCCTTACATCTGCTCTGTGCAGACCTTCCGGGGTCAGGGGTGAGGGCTGACGCCGGGGTCCCCAGACAGCCTGCCCCAGGTGGGCTGCACTGCGCCATCCAAGCACTGTGCAGAATCCAGGACTCTGTGTCGGACGAGTTTTAGAAGGGGCTGCTTGCTTGAATCCGGGGTAAAAGCGTCACCCCTCACGTGACACGGACTTTCGGAGACCTAAGAGGACGTCGATGATGGGACAGTATGTTCAGCATGCTGGGGATGTTTTATCGCTCTGGGCTTCTCATGGCCACACAGCCTCCTCCAACAGATGGGTCAGGCGTCAGCATCCTTGAATGTTCTCAAGATGCACGCAGGTTTCCTTCTCCTGAGCGGCCAGGGAGAGGTGGTCAGAGACGCTGGGGTATGAGAGGTGGTGAGAAAATGTAAGACCAACTCAATGTCCATCAACAGGTGAATGGGGTCTATGCACACAGGGGAATATTACTCAGCCAGGAAAAGGAGTGAAGCTCTGACACATGCTGCAGTGTGGCTGGACCTTGAACGCAGGATGCTCCATGAGAGAAGCCGACACAGAAGGACACACAGGGTGTGATTCCAGTTACAGGAAATGCCCAGAACAGGCAAATCCACAGACAGAAAGTGGGCAAGTGGGGCCAGGGGCTGGGGGAGGGGGAGGGGAGTGACTGCACATGGGGACGGGGTCTCCTATGGGGAGATGATGAAAATGTCCTGGAACCAGACAGAGGTGGTGGCTGTAAAACACAGTGAATGTGCTCAAGTCTTCTGAACTGTTACTTTGAAATGGCTAATTTCTCATTGTGAGAATGTCATCTCCACTTTTTAAAAGGGAGGGGGAAGCTATATATATGCAGCTTGTGTGAGGCTCAGTTCACGCTACAGAATCGGAGCATCGTGAGACAGAGGAGGACGAAACACAGCATGCATGCGAATTCAGAGGTCGTGGTCTGCTTTAGCCATGCAACTCAGAGGCATTTGGTCACTTTTTCCCATGAAGAAAACTCTGTGTACATCTTTGCTTAGAAACAAAATGATCCAATTTATAACAAGGGACATAAATAAATTATCTCCCACACTGGAACCCCCCTAACACACACATGACCTCAGACTGGGTGGGTCCTTTCCGATCCCAGGTGTTTGCCGTCCACCTCAAGTCAACCACCTCCTCCCTCCCTGCAAGGAGGCTCCCTGCTCCAGTTTAGCAAGAGCACTGCCATGTGCTCACAGTGACACGACATCATGCATGTGCAATACCGTCTCCCTCCACTTGGAGAAAGTGCCCGGCGTGGCTCCCAGCCCAAGCACCCCATGCATATTCCATTAGAAATCAATTAATCCACGTCTGCTCAGAGACACTCCAATCATCTGAGGTTACACACGGTGCCTGATGGATTTATAACCTCCGTGTAAGTAGTCCCCAGGAGCCCCCGTAATGTGTAAACAGCATAAAAAATGACCCTTTATTGCTGCAAGCTTCAGTTGCCACCTTAATTTAATAAATGGGACCATGATGGGGGAACACGCACCCATCATGGGGCGAGTTATCCACACACACCCACCTCCCCAATGCTCCTGCATTGAAGGGAGAGTCCAGAACGATCCACATTTATTAAATGCACGTTCCATTCTGAATCCTGCAAATCTACACATGTTTCTTCCCCCACCCTGCCCTGCAGAAGCAATATAGATTAATGTTTAGGGCAACCATTGCCTCTGTATTCAACTGTAGAGAAAGGTCACATCCGATTACGGTGAGGGCTGTGTCCCCACTGGAAGCTGGCTTTACCATAAACAAAACCCCACCTGCCAGTCAGGGAACCACCTACTCATGACCCAGCTCTGCCTACTGGTTGGATGTGGCTCGGACTTGCCCCTGTTAGAGAGGAAAGGAGTGATAAATATTGTGGAGCATGTGCCTCCCCACGAAGGTCCCGAAATCAGTGTCCGGCACAGTAACTAATTCTGCTTAGAATGACCTCCATCTCTCCACGCTGGCCCTGGGGCTCTGCCCGGCCCAGAACCTGCCTGCCCTTGGCTCCACCCACCTCTCCTGTCTCAACCCAAACATGCCTTCTTAGGAAGTGCCCCCCCACACACACCACCCCCATCACTCTCCCTATTTGAGTCTCTTCAGAACTCTCAAGAGAGCGCCCGGAGTTGCCTCATGAATGCACTAGGTTACATTTTCGTTATCTTTCTCCCCGACTTGAATGCATGCTTTCTCCCCCAGGCAAATTTTTAATCGTGGTAAAATAACACGCTATACCCTTTACCGTCATCACCATTTGCAAGTGCACCGTCTAATGGCATGAAGTCCATTCACTTAGTTGTACAACCATCCCCACCATCCATTTCCAGACCTTTGTCATCTTCCCAAACTGTGACTCGGTCCCCATGAAATGGAGCCCCCAGCCCCTCCCCCTGCACTTGGTGCCCACCAGCCTACTTTCTGTCTCTATGGAGCTGATGAGTTTAGGACCTCATAGGAGTGGAATCCTGCAGGATTTGTCCATCAGTGTCTGCTTCTCTCACTGAGAATTGTGTCCTCAAGGTCCATCCACATTGTAGCAGGTGTCAGGATTTTCTTCCTTTTCATGGCTGAGTAATATTCCTCCGGTTGAGTGTATCCCTTCCTGCGTGAGCTGTAGAGAATGACCCGTACACATCTGCTCACAGAATTCCTGCGCTCTTCACTTTCATTATTTATCGGAATATCCACCCAATAACCCTACGTGGTGGAAGGATTAAACCTTTTTTGAAGATGGAGAAACTGAGACCCGGAGAGGTAAGTAGCCCACCCACGTTCTCACAGAGGGGAGGTGGTGCATCTGGGATTCACACTGAGAGCTGACTGTTTCTCAGCCGGAGCGACGATGCTGTGTGGACCATAAAGGCAGCACCAGTTCAGATGATGCGTCCTTGTGCAAAAGACCCCACAGAGCTCCCTCGCCCCTACCTCCATGTGAGGACACAGTGAGGAGGCACCACCTAGGAACCAGGAGGCAGGTCCCCACCAGACACTAAATCTGCCCCCGCCGGGATCTTGGGCCTCCAACATCCAGGACTGTGAGAAATAAGTATTTGTGGTTTAAGCCCCCTCCCCGCCCCCGTCTCTGGTACTTCTGAGTGAGCAGCCTGAACGAACGAAGACATTCACCAAGAGGATTTTCTACTTAACATTTATGTAACCGGAGGGGAAAAAAAGTGTCCCCTGAGCATTCTGTTTAAACAAAGTGTTACCCTCTTGCCAATTCCTGCTGGCTTCCCATAAACACAGCTCCCAAATGCTGTATCACCCATATGTAAAGCCAACTTAAATTAATTTCATTCCTTGAACTTCCTAGGAATCTGGCAGCACGGTTTGGGTTTATAGACAGAGCGTGGAGGGGAAGCGGAAACTGGGGTCAGAAATCTCTGGCCGATGACAGACTCCGTACGGTTCTCGGGGTCCACTCAGAAAGGCGCACCGCAGAACAGATGTAGCTTCTTCCAAGGATAGAAGTGTCAAAAGAGGGGAAGAAGAGTGTTCTAAATAACTATTGTGCACACACACAACGCACAGCACGAAACTGCACGTACACGTCCCAGACGGAATAGCTTAAAGAGAGGACACGGCTCTGGTAGGGCTGTGTTATAATCCAACAGCTCATTTTGCAAACAGCCGTCTGCGGACGGCCACAAGATTTACTAAAAGTGGATTTTCCACGTGTCTGTGTGCTTTTTAAAGCGCACCCGTGAAGTCACGGCCCCGTCCTTCTGAGCTGGAGGCAAGCGAGTCATCTGCCCACAGGGAATTTCTGGTTCTGCCGGAGAGTTTTGGTGAGGAGGTTCTGCCGGGGCTCTGATGTGCAGGCTCGCGATGCAAGGTCCTTCTAAGCCCGGTCCTTCCAACCGTCTGTGTTTCTAACTGCGAGTTTCTGTAGAAACAAATGCAACCGCGGGGAGCTCGGGGGCAGCCGTTTAGACTAGCTCGTCAGCTTGGTTTGTCCATAAAACACACTGCTTTGGTTTTCAGCAAGAGGCAGAAACAAAGCCTTTGTGAAATAAAACGTTGGTGAAGCCTCTGCAGGCACCGAAGCAGGGGTGCAGGTAGCCAGCGTCCCACTGAACGCCGTGCACCGCTGCCCCCCACGTCGGTCTGCCTGGCTCCTTGGCCTCGCTCCAAGGTGATTTTTAAAACCAGAAGATCCAGCAGAAACCCTGAGCTGGTGCGGTCAGCATTTCTCCGAGGACACGGACCCACCATGTCTTGGGACAGGGCTCCGAGTGGGTTTGCCACGGGGCAGAGTCACCCCAGGGGTCAGGGAGGCGCGTTTTCTCTGGGGGGTTAGCGGGTGACACACGGCCGCCATCTCACATAGATAATTTGATTTATTTCCCCCCAAATGTGTGCTGTTCACACTGGGCCCTTCTTGGGTCCCTCCGGAGGGTCCCCATCCCTAATTCTGCACGGAGACACGTGCCTGCTCATCCCCGGTTCTGCACAGACCCTGCCAGACTCAGCTCCCGGGCCTCCCGTGGAGACAGGCTGGTGCAGAGCACCCTCCCCCTGCCTCATGCCGTCGTGCTGGCCCCAAGCCCAGCCCCGCTTCCCGCCTCGTGTGGACCCCCGGGGTAGAAGTGAGCGAGGGGCCACCTGGGCGGTCTCCCAGGACCAAACTCAGTCCAGGCGGGGCCGCGTCCCCACCAGTCACACCCAGGGGCCTGGCCTCGGGATCACAGCCCGTTCCAGGAGGCACACCCCACTCCCACACATCCTTCCCCTCCACGCCCTCTGATGTGCGTGTGAGTGCCAACTTCGCCCGCCACACACTCCGCGAGAGGGAGGAAGGTGCCTCAGGCCCCCAGGGCGGACTCGGCCCGTCCGGGACCCTCCCCAGGGCTGACTCTGCTCCGTGGTGTGATGTCTTTCCCACTCCGCCTCGTCACCAGGTTCGCCGAGCATCCATGGAAAGACTGCAGACCCGGACGAAGCAGCTGCCCACGAGGCCAAAGAGGGGCGGGCACGTGGTGTGTCCCACCCATGATCCCGACGGTGCCAGCAGCGTCTGTGACTTCACTGCCTTCTGGGAGGGAGGGAGGGAGGGGAGAGAGAGAAATGGATGACAGATACATAAGTAGACACGTAGATAGATAGAGGATAAAGTAGATGGATGGATGGATAGATTAGATGGACAGATACATGGATGGATGGATGGATGGATAGATAGATGGATAGGATGGATGGATGGATAGATAGATGATGGGTAGATAGATAGATGGATGGATGGACAGATTAGATGGACAGATACATGGATGGATGGATGGATGGGTGGAGGGGCGGTCAGATAGATGATAGATAAGGAAGGAAGGGATGGAGGGGAGAGGGAGGAATGGGAGAGAGATGAGAGACAGATGATAGAGAAATGGGCAGATACACAGATAAGTGGCAGGACAGATGGATGGATATGATGGATGGATGGATAGATATATAGATATTAATATAGATGGATAAATGGATGGATGGATGGAGAGAAATGATAGAAACAGATAAACAGATGAGAGAAGGAAGGGAGGGAGGGAGGAAGTGCTTGCTGGTCCAGTGCGGGGAGGGGTTCTTGCTGGGTCCGGGGCCGTTGATGCATCTTCAGAGGACAAGATGCACTTTGTAAATGCCTTATGGAAATGAGTCGTTGGCCCGCAAGACGTAAATCTTAATATCGAAATGATTTACCCCGACGCTACTCCTATTAGTGCTCTGTAAATTAGGGCCATAAATGCCATTTGCGTTGCCATTAGCGGAGGACAATCCAGCCCCGCTCCCCTCCCCTCTGTCCTCCCCCTCCCGGCGCCCTTCACCAGCGCTGCCCGCCAGCCCTCCGCCTGCGCGCTGATCCAGCGGTGTGTGCCCAGCCCGTGGCTCTGCTCCTCCTGGTCTAGAGGGGAGAAAACAGCTTCACTGTGGTTCAACTTGAAACACATGTTCTGCAGAATCTCCAGCCATCTGTTGAATATCCTTAGCAGGGAGTTCTCTGCAAATGAACGCTGACCGCCAGCATCTTAGATCTGGCTGGATTTGCATCTTGAGAATCAGGGAAGGTGTGTGCCTGGTGAGAGAGGGAACCAGAGAAGGAAGAGGAAGGCTCGGTGTGGATGGGAGCTTCTGGAGGAGTCGTGACGTCGCTGGAGAGAGCGGCCGGGGCTGTGGGGCAGGGAACACGTCCTTTCTTTACTGTTTCTGCATGTCTCCTCTGAGATGCCCCAAGCTGCTCATTCAGCCCTGGGTCCCCGCCCCCCACACACACAGAGAGAAAGAGCAGACGGGAACAGCGCTCCTGCAGCCTCACAAGGACCAGGCCTGGTCCTCCTTTCCTGGTGCCCCAACACCCGCCGTGCACGGGCACCGCGAACCAGCTGAACTGCCCCGTCTGGTCTCCGGGATTCCTGCTTCCAGGTCATTCACCCACGGTTTCCGCTTTGGGAAGCTCTTCATGTTGGGGTGAGAGTTAGCGTCTTTGTCGTAGCCCGTACTATTGAGGTTGAACGTCTGTGCCCCCCAACCCCAGGCCAGATTCGTATGTGGAAACTTAACCCCCAACAGGATGGGGTCAGAAGTGGGGTTTCAAGGTGATGAGGTCATGAGGGTGGAGCCCCCACGAATGGATTAGTGTCTTTATAACAGACCCCAGAGGCTCCGTCACCCCTTTCTCCAAGTGAGGACACAGTGAGAAGGTGGCCGTCTATGAACCAGGAAGAAGGCCCTCACGCCCGCCGGGACACTGAATCCGCTCCGCCGGGATCTCGGACGTCCAGACTCCAGAACACTGGAGACTAAATGTCTGTTGTTGATGAATCCCGGGTCAAACATAACTTACCACGACAGCCCACACAGGGTAAGATGTCCATCCCTTCATCAGGGGGTCCGCTGGGTTATCTCATGACTCCCACTGGATTCTGAAGCCATCCGCCGTCTGCCCTTTACTTGGAGAGCTGAGTTCCCTCTCTGACCTCTTCTCATGCGTCCCTAAGCTGCTTACAGGCCGTCCCCCGACGTCTGACCACATCAGTCACTCTCGCCCCTCTGACGTCTGCAGCTGTGATCAGCCCCCTCTGTTGACCCCTCGGCGCCCCTGAATACTGGGCTGGCTGCTCACACCTCTTCCTGAGACACGTCGTCACGCGAGAAAGCCACTGTGTGCACTTCTCACCTCTCTGTGGCTCGTGTGGTGACACACCTGTTTCTTGTGCCACCTCATGCCTGTGCTTCCTTTGGTCGGCATGCTTGACATACCAGTAATTCTTTGTTTGTAATTCTTTGTAATTCCCTTGTTCTCAAACACTTACTGTTAACAATTTTCTTTTCCTCTGTTGCTGGTCGAAACATCCACGTGGACCCTAATTAGTGTGCAGAACAGAGGCTGTGCCCGAACTGGCTTTGGGATTCCCACCTGGCCAAGGCCATCTGTCTTGCGCCCGTCCACTCCATCCCCTGCCTTCAGTTCAGAGTCTAGGGACCGAGCAGGCTGTGACCTCACACTTTCCTCTTGCCTGCTGGGCGCCAGAACGTTCCCTCCTTCAAAACAAAATGAGATCAAACGCTGAAAGACTCTGCTTGCCATTCCAGGCAACTTTCCTTTACTGTTTGCTTGTTTGAAAGCCAATGGCAACGTCTCTTGTGCAGCTGAAAATAGTATTATTGCTCTGTGTCAAAAACATGTTGAAAATTAGGTGTTATGTTCACGATTCCATTCTTCAAAAGGGGTCCTTTAATTCTACGTCGTCAAACTGAGGCGCAAAGCCCCATAAAAAGACCGGCAGGACCCCAGGCAGGGCCACTACTGTCCTGCCGTCACCATCCAGCTCCCCGGCCCAGAGGCTCTAGCTCACTTTTTGCCTCTGAAACGGCTAACTTACCCCTAAAATTCTATTGGTTCCCTGAGCTCACTTCTGATTGGTTATTTCCTTCACTCCTGATTGGTTACTACTCTCAGTTCTGATTGGTCCACTTCCCTAACTTCTGATTGGTCCATTTGTAGTACTTCATTTGCATGAAGCTCACTCCTGATTGGTTATTTCTCTCACTCCTGATTGGCCTATTTCTACAAAGCTTGTTCATGGTTGGTCAACTTCTGGTGTACTTTATTTGCATATGATGTTGCAAAGTGTAAACTGGCAGCCTACAAAGGCCTGTGTAAACCTACAGACGGGGTCCAGAGCTTGGACTGTTGACTTCTCTGGGCCCTGCTGGCATGATAAACCTGAGTTCTCCAACTCTGAGTGCTGCTTGGTCTCTCGCCAGGTTCCAGGTTGCTGTTACAACTGAGCTGTAACACATCTTTCTGCAACAAAACGAAAACACTCCATCCCTTTTTTCCTGAGCTCAAGGGCGGGTCCTGGTTGAGTTGGTGATGCTGGGCATCCCCTAGGGTCACCTCTGATGCAGCTCCACCACTCCTCCCACACATGGATTCACAAAATCGCAGGGAACAGCCCCTCTCTCCGAATCCTGTTTCTTCTCTATTTTGTCCACGAGGTCCCCATCTTTCCCTTGACTTCTCTTAGTTCCTAGGATGGGTCCTTCATCCAGCACCCTCTGCCGTGGGCCTAGAACTTGGGGGGCTTGGAGTTAGTTGACGGCGGGGAGAGGAGGCAAGAAGTGTCCTCTCCTCCTGTAATTTCAGGTTAGAAAGTGTGCCCGAGGGGTCAGGCATTCCATGAGCTTGGAGACCAGGTTGCAAACACCAGGCTGCCCCTTGGTGACTTTGGTGGGTCTCTGAGGACACACACAGGACCTCCAAGGTGGTGGTTTCCCTTCATTTGTCAGCGTCCCTTCAGAAGGCAGAGTTGTCAGAGGAGGAAGCTTGTTAATTGAAGACAAATAGAACCCTGTATCTCTTCCTCTCCAAGGAGCAGAGAGTGTCTTTTTTTTTTTAAATAAAGAATTATACAAAACGAGAAATGAAATTAGCAATGATTTTCCGATGAAATGAGCAAATCCTTTGAGGCAAAGGAGATTTAAAGGAGGATTGAGACATCCATCCTGCCCCTGAAGCCTACACACTGTTTGGGTGGAATGTGTCGACTCTGTGAGATGCGGAAACAGCCAGCTTCACGGGATGGCAGAGAACCCACAAAGGCTTGTCCTTGTCCCCAGAGTCTGACTTCCACGACACCTGTGAAAGTCTTGGTTGACGCAGGACTTAGGGGTCCAAGCAACAGAGACAATGGGGTTTCAGAGTGATGGTCTACAGGTCAGCTTTTTCTAAAAAATTGAGGTGAAATTCACATAACATAAAAGTAACCATTCACCATTTTCAAGTGGACAGTTCAGTGGCATTTAGTTTATTCACCATATGGTGCACCACACTGTCTCTTTAGTTCCAAGACGTTTTCATTCTCCCAAAGGGGACCGCAGACCCACTCACAGGCCCTTTCTGTTCCACTCCTGGGTATATACCCTGAACAATTGAGAACAGGTGTTTAAACAGATGGTTGGATATTCAGCAGCTCTATTCACTGCAGCCAAAGAGAGGAAAGAATACAAGTGTCCGTGGATGGATGAACGAAATGGGGTTCATCCATGTGGTGGAATATTACTCAGCCATAAAAAAGGATGCTGCTCTCCACAGGCTGCTGGGTGGATCTACCCAGTTGAGATTTTTCTCAAAGGTGTTCTCTGCCCTTGGGTCTCGATGAACAGAAGCTACCACCATCCTGGATGATACTCACCCACGTTCTTGTGTGAGGAAGCATGAACAGCCTCCTTGACTTGGGGGTGGGCAGAACCACGAGGATGCAAGGACCACACAGACAGAAGACACAACATATCCACAAGCACAACCAGACACACACACACACACACAACGTCTGTGCTGTTCTCGGGGCTGAAGGGGAGAGGAGCCCTCTCTGTAGGAGGACCAACATGAGTCTTGCCCATGAAGACAAATCTGAAGCTTTCACCGTCAGACAAGTTTACAGTGGAAACCAAACACCCACCCACAGCCATTGCGAGTTCAGAAAACACAACACATGACTTGTGGAAACACATCGCATCCAAACAGCTGTGGTCGGTCCTGAGCCAGCCCCCACCCACCACCACGGGCACCCATAACGTCCCAAGGGGACCGAGTCTGGTGGGTGGTGTTGTCATCCAAAAAGGGAACACATTCTACACTCAATTTCCTGAAAAAATAGCTTAAACTGACAATAAAAACATGCTTGCAGGCAGGAAGGCCCAGTGGGTATCCGTGGGTGTTGGGGAGAAGCCTCGTCTCGCGTTCTCTTTGGTTCTAAACACCAAGACGAGAGAGCTTGGGGAGGGGAGGCTGGGAGCAGGGGAACCGGGTCTCTCTTCCCCTGCATTTCAGGCTTCACGTCCCATTATCTGCAATCCCAGCGGATACTTCCAGGCAGAAGACACTCCCGGCTGCAGCACGAGCCTGTAAACCAGCACGAGGACCTGAAGTTTGAGGACCAACCTGCCTTCGTTTATACGCACGTGGCTGGCACGTAGGGGTGATGGGGAGGCGGGAGGCGGGAGGCAGCTGCGTGGTCTCCATCCGCTCACATCCTCGGAGGAAGTTGTAAACCAAGTTCAGTCTCACTCCCCAACACCTGACATATTCTGATTATGAAACATTGGCCGTTTGGCAGGATTTATTGTAAATAATTCCTCCTGTAATATTCACGGCTCCGTAACTCACAGCCCCTGGGCCAGCGAGCTGCTTGGAAGCGACGTGACACCAGCGATCACTTCTCGGGATTTACCACAGACGCCCTGTGTTCAGAATGCACGGCCGCACAGAACGGCCTGCACCGCATCTGTCAACCACCCCCCTCCCCCAATCGTTTTTTTTTTTTTCCACATTTTCCGTTCCTATCGCCTTCTGGGCTTTTGAGTAAATGCGTGGGCCAGCTTCTGGGCTAACACGTTGACAAGCAAAGTGATCGTGGGTGCTCCGGGGGAAATAGGAACCAAGGAGGCTGTGGGGCCAAGGGAACGGGCACCACGGTTGTCGTGGACATGATAGGCCGTCCCCCAGCCCTGGAAGGACGAGTCCGTGGGTCAGTCTGGACTTGCGGTGGGGGGGGGGGGGGCGGGGGCAGGGGAGGGCGTGGTGCAGGGCTTTGAGCAGAGGCAGGCTCTGGAAGAGACCGGAATGGCTGTCTTTCTCCATCTCCACAGTCAGAGAGTAATTCCCTGCTCTGCCCCGCCCGACCCCCCAGCTCTGTGCTGGCCCTGCCAGCCCGTGGCTGTCCCTGAGCACACTCACGTGTGTCCCTGCATCTGGGTCTCTCCTTGATTTTGGGGCTTAACCAAGGAAGCGCCCAGATTGTCCACCAAAAGAAGGGTCTTCCCCCGCCCCCTCCCCACAACTGGCTCTCCATCCAGGGAAGCCACGGAACCGCGGGGCCGCAGCGTCCGCCCCCACGCACAGGGGTGTCGTGGGCTGAGCCGTGTCCTCCCCTTGAAAAGAGGTGCTGACGTCCCGACCCCGGGCACCACAGAGAGTGACCTCACGTGGGAATCGGCTGTGTGCATCCCAGCTCTGTGTTTTCTCTAGTTCCTTCTTTTCCTGTTGAGCTGTAGCTGATGGACAATATGATATAAATTGCAGGTGAGCAACACAGGGACTCACAAGTGAAAAAGGTTATAATCCATTTACAGTTATTATAAAATCCTGGCTGCATTCCATGTGCTGTACAGTGTGTCCTTGCAGCTCATGTATGTTATACACAGTAGCTTGTCCCTCTCCATCCCCTCCCCACCCCCACTGGGCACCCCTGGTCTGCTCTCTGTGTCTGTGAGTCTGCTTCTGTGTTGCTACATTCACCAGTTTGTTTCATTTTTTAGATTCCACGTAGAAGTGGTAACATATGGAATTTGTCTTTCTCTGTCTGGCTGACTTCACCCAGTATGATCATCTCCAGGCCCATCCATGTTTCTGCAAATGGTACAAATTTCCTTTTCTGTATTTTTGATGCCTTGACACCCTGGGGTCTCCCTGACCCTAGAAGGACCAGCAGGGCCAGAGAATTCACAAACAAAAGCAAACAACTCACACCTTTCAGGTGCAAATAAATCCATGCACGGCCCACACTCCACTGCATCTTCTAAGGGGCCCTCACCCCCACCCCCATCACCCCAGGGCAGGAACCAGACAGCCTGGGGCAGCCCCTGCACCCCAGATCCCATACGCTCCACGCGCTCCGTTCTGTGCACAGAGCCCCCGCTCCACACACCGGTTTCCTCCCTTGCCCCGGCCCCACGACCGTTTCCCGCATGAGGAACCCTCCACAGAGAGGCCGTGGAGGCTGCTGGTCCAAATCCTTCACTCATGAGTAAAATCACGTGGTCTCATCAGTCAAGAGAAAGGCGTTGGCAGCTGTCAACGTGGCCCCTCTCAGCACCGCATCGGGGCTCCTACAGCCAAGGGGGAGCCTGTGCACACATTCATTAATTCTCAGGTTCATTCTTTCACCGATGGGAAGTTCTGGTGCATCTGACACGCTGAGACACAGCAGGGAACCCAGGACGCTAAGCCCACCGTGACCTGTGAGGGTTTCCAATCCAGCGGCCCCCACGCATTTCTTCGGACTGAGCAAACCCCACCTGGCAGGAGGTCGGGGCTGTTAGTATCTTGGAACCACAGCCAGCCCCACTGTCAAGTTCAGTTTCAAAACTTCGTTGTCCTTACAGGAGAGCAACTCCAGACAGAATTGGCAGCTGCGCCAAGATTTGCTCCCAGGGGCAGGTGTCAAAGAAGCCACTATGTATAAAAATGGATTTAAACAAATTTCTTCTGTGTAGCACAGGGAACCATGTTCAATATCTTGTAATAACCTTTAATGAAGAAGAATATGAAAATGAATATATGTATGTATGTGCATGACTGGGACAGTGTGCACCAGAGATTGACACACTGTAACTGATTGTACTGTGTTTAAAAAAAAAAAATCACTGGCAAAACAAGAGGGGAAAAGCCATTTCTCCACCGATCTGCTGAGAGACCTTGGGTCAGAAGATCCAGGTTTGCACTCCCTTCAAACACAAAAATAGGGTTTGTGATCATTGGAGAAATATCTTAAAAGGAGGCTCAGAAACCACCCAAAGCAGTTCTCGGTGCCTCTCCGCAGCCCCGAGGGAGCTGTCCGTGGCGACAAGTGTCTGCTCCACGCCGTCATTCGGGAACCCAGACCGCCTGCTCCGGCCCCGGTGCCGCGCGTCTTGTCCTGTCTTCCGCGGCATTCCAGCGTTCCAGCTGGCGACCGGGGCCCAGCACTGAGGGGACCCTGCCTTAAAGCCCGATATGGACGGGGCCATAGTCACGTCCACCCCCGTTTTACCACCAAGAATACAGCCACAGGACGAAACTCAGCCCCACGTGGGCTGCAACACAGAGCTTCATCTTGTGCTCAGAGGGAAAAAAAGGGGGGGGGGATGGATTTTGGTGGACAACCATTAGCTCTGTAACAGGGCTGAATAATCGGTCACTAAAAGACCATTTTCAAAAAAAAAAAGCATCTGATTTTTATCACGCCCACTCTGCTTCCAAAATGGCAATAAATACCAAATTGCACTTTTCCTTCAGCCGAGGGACGTTGTGGATGTGCTAAGTCCGTCACACGTCTGAGGGTGATAGCAGCGGCCCTACGAGGGAGGTGGACTCCCTGCGCCTTCCTCAAACCCTGCCCTTTGGGAGGCAGACTGGCACGGAGCTGTAAGGACACGGAAGATTAATGAGAGCCTGACCCTCCAGAAATCACGGACACGCGGCTTGGGCCGTGAGGGGTCTCTCGCCATTATTACCAGTCGGGTTTAATCAGTGCCAGCAAGAGCCTTGCCTCGGGTCTGCGCGCCTAAGATCGCCAGGTCCTGCGGGGCCAGGAGCCTGCCTGGTGATGTCCGGCAGGCCCTGAGTGAGGACCCTCTGCCCCCGTGCTCCCGTCCACCAGGCTGCGGACCCTCTGCCGGCCCAGCCCACGCCTCGGACAAACCTCATGCTTCCTCACCCGCCAAGCCGGCTGGGGGCCCTGCCCCTCATATCTGGGGGCATTCACTGTGACACTTTGTCCCCTCACCCCAAGAGCTCCGGGGAGGGGGAGGGGGCACCCAGGAAACACGGAGGTGGAGCCTGTCCTCAGCCGTCTGGGAGGAGGACGCAGAGCGTGGGGCTGGCTCCTGGCCCCGGTGCTGCCTCCCCTCCAGCCCTGGTGCACACGGCTGAGGGTGGCTCATGACCAGCTGAGGTCCCCTTGAAGGTCCGGACATGAGAAAGAGACAGTGAGACGAGGGGGAGCATGAACGTCCCCCGGGTGGCTGGCTCTCCTCTGGGATGTCTGGGAGGCACTTTCCAGGAGGCACCATCGCCCAGGCGGGCTGCTGGCGAGGCAGCAGGTGTGACTTGCACAGACCCTCATTCCTCTGGGATCTGGACTCACCTGCCGGCCTCTCTTCCTAGGGTGTGACGCACAGTTTTCTGATCCTCATGGCCATGTGCGTTCCCTGCAACAGCCAAATACACTGAAACCTCGGCCCCAAGAGATCCATGTCAAAGTAGCCAACCTCCTGCTCCACCACAGCCACAGCCTTCACCCCACACCCTCCCACAAATGCCACCCACCACGGGGACAGGGTCCCAGGGAAGCCTGCATCCTCATGTGCCTACAGTCTTTTAAACAATGATTTAAAACTGTAATAAGAAGGGGGAGGGTGCAGCTGAAGTGGCAGAGCACATGCTTAGCATGCACAACGTCCTGGGTTCAATCCCCAGCACCTCCTCTAAAAATAGACAATAAAATCTAGTTACCTCCCCCGTGCAAAAAAGTAAACAAATAAAAATAAGTAAATAACAATAATACATTAATTTTAAAAATAAAATTAAATAAAAATAAAACTGTAATAAAGAGAATGCACCTTTTAAGGCACCCGCTTCGGCATTACTCACCCTCAGACATTCACAGATTGCTAGGTGGATGGATGGAGGCCTGGAGAATGTCATTCTAAGTGAAATAAGTCAGACAGAGAAAGAAAAACACCCCATGATGTCACCCATATATGAAATCTAAAAAAAAAAAAAGACACAAATGAGCTTATTTACAAAACCGAAACAGATTCACAGACGTAGAAAACAGACTTATGGTTACTGTGGGGGGGAAGGGGGTGGGTAGGGATAAATTGGACATTCGAGATTTGCAGCCACGCACTGCTGTATATAAAACAGATAAACAGCAAGGTCCTCCTGAACAGCACAGGGAACTACATTCAATATCCTGTGATAACCTGTAGTGGGAAAGAATCTGAAAAGGAATATATGCACGTACGTGTGTGACTGAAACACGGTGCTGTGCACCAGACGTGGATGCAACGTTGTAAACTGAGCCGACTTCAGTACAAAAAGAGCTGTAAACATTTGCTCATTCCCACAGAATCACATATATGACCATACTTATCCATGTACATACACATGTAAATGGAAGGAGTTTGACAAAGGAAGTGTAAACATTTGTTCATCCTAACACATGAAACACAAAACAGAACCACCTCTTTGTTTTTTTGGTTTTTTTGTTTGTTTGTTTTTGTAAGTGGTCACAGTCCCCTCTAATAATAAAGCTTCAGACTTGGGTTGTACATTATTTCCGCCGAAACTGATGACGGACATACTGGCCACGCACACCGGCCGCAGTCCGCCAGGCTGCTGGGTTCCACGTCCCGGGCCATCGGCAGATCCACTTGGACGTTATCAGCAGGATCTCCCATGGTACGCTCTGCACCGGCTTCACCACCGAATCTCCAAACGCAGCCAGTTTTTACCTAGATCCCAACCTGAACCAACTGGCCACGGTGTCAAAAAATAATATTAATAATTAAGTAACATATATCAAAACGAGGGGCAAGGTTTCCGCCCCGATGCAGAAACGCAGAGCCCCTTTGTGAAGAAACTCCGTGCGGGCCCCAAACGCACTGCGGCTGGAACCCATTCCGAAGCTGGAAGGACCCAGCGGTCTCCTTCGGACGCCTCCTTTGGTGTGAATTTACAGTTGTGGAAGGAAGTAACGTGTATGCACTTTGTAAATCAATGGCCTACTGCCCGAAGTCAAACGCCTTTAAAAAGAGAAAGAAAGAAAAACACACCTTGGTAATTAATCAAGTCCGGAGTGGGCCAGGACCCGGGTAAGAAAAAATTTACAACCGATGTCAAAAAAAAAAAAAAAAAAGGGAGAGAGAGAGAGAGCCCTGAGGGTGTCTCGGCGTCAGAGTACAGGGGCTCCTCGTGGCTTCTCAACTGGGCGGGGTCGGGGCAGCGGGAGAGAAGGTTTGGGTGGAGGGTCACCCCCACACCAAGAACAAAGGGCGCCTCTCTGGGGCTGTCGTGGGTTGGGTGTGGGTTTGGCCGTAAATCTCAGCGGAGCCTGGGCAGCACACAGTGTTGCGTGAAGCCCTTTGGAGGGGCTGCGTTCTGCCCTCACCCCTGCTGGGAGCTCTGGCCACGCTGGCTCTGAATTCCACAGGGATCTTGTCACAACAGCCGTGCCCACGAGCCCAAAGGCAGCCGTGCCCACGAGCCCAAACCCCCGTGGGGGATCCTCTCCTGGAGCCCTGCCCCCTAGACGTGCCGGTCCTCCAGCCCACTCTCTGCTCTGCATCCTGAGTGATGCCCCAAACGTAATCTGATCTCATCCGCCCTCTGCGGAAAGCCCCACTTTGCCCCTGACCCCCGTGGCCCCAGGACATAGTCCAGGTGGCAGTGGCCCCCGCTCCCCCCACACCGGGGCCCCTTCCCGCAGAAAACGCCAAGCCCGCGGCCCGCGGAAGCCCTCGCCACTGTCCGCCTGACCCTCTACGCAACGGTTAACAAGGAAAAGGTGAGTTAATTATTTCAGTGACTGAAAATAGCTGTCTTACACAAGCCAGCCACACTCTGCTGTTGGTCCCCGTTGCCCACGTTTGGAGTAAGGTGAGTCTGTACCGCAACTGGGGTTTTCTCTTTTCAACCCAGACGGAAGGAAACTGGTAACTCAGAGTCACACTGTCCATTCTGCAAGCCTTGAATGCACCCCGACTAACTGCGTCCTCCAGGGTCGGGAAGGAGGGAGGCCAGGCTCAGATAGAAACACCAGGGCCACAAGGAGGGTCAGCCGTGTCTGCCAGGCACCCGGTCCCCCACATCCAGGTGTCCACCGGGCACCCGGTCCTCCAGATCCAAGTGTCCTCTGGGCACCCGGTCCCGCATGTCCAGGTGTCCTCCAGGCACCCAGTCCCCCGCATCCAGGTGACCACCAGGCATCTGGTCCTCCAGGCCCAAGTGTCCTTTGGACACCCAGTCCCCTGCGTCCAGGTATCCACTGGGCACCTAGTCCACCAAGCACCCGGTGCCCCACATCCAAGTGTCCTCCAGGCACCCGGTCCTCTACATCCAAGCAGCGGCCAGTGCATGCCTGTCTGCTGGAGCAAAGAGGCCAGCTTTGTCCTCTCGGGAACCACTGGCATCGTAAGACAAGTGCTGGTCCGAGGCGAAGACGTGTCCAGGAAGCAAAGCCCAGTATTCCACGTGAGTCTTCCCCAGGTCTTCCAGAAAGCTGGACAGACCCCCAGGGACCCACATTTGTAACCCGTCGGGGTGAACGTGTCCTCCTGGGCCACATCTGAGGTGCTTGTTAGGACTTGGTGGAAGGGGACAAATCCAGGTGGGTAATCACATCCGAACCACACATCCAAGTGCCTTTGGCAGGATGCTGTAAGCTCACGCTGTTTAATCAAGAAGGCACTTTATTTTCAACACCTTTGTGCCTTTTTTGGACCTCCCCCTTTTCTGGGTCCTGACTCTGCAGGCGCCGTGGCTTCCAACGTCACCAGTAAGCTGTGGACGACTGGCAATCACGCCTTTCCTTGGAATGCTGGGGACTTTCCTGCCGGTTCCCACTGGCTACTGAGAAGCTGCTCCCTCCATCCCACTTCTGGGGCGGCTGGTACCTCTGCACCGTGTCAGGTGTGAACACCGGGGGGCCAGCAGGGGTGCTGCACCCCGGGGCCTGGACACACACACACACACACACACACACACACACACAGACACACATAGACGCACGCACACGCACACACATACTTGCTTGAAGGGGAAGCAGGAAACAAAAACTGGAGACAACGCCACACCTGCTCTGCGGGGACTGGCGAGTGGGAAACAGCGCAGGGGCCCCCACCCCCTAACACAGACGGCCGCCTTGTGCCCCACCCGTTGTCTGCCCCATGTTCCACCAAAGGAGAGGTGAGGAGGCTGCTGAAAAGGCCTGAATGGCATGTTTATCACGGTTGACGGCTGGTTCTGCGCCCAGATGCTTGGTCTGCGCTCCCGCCGGCTAATGCACGGGCCTCTCACCTCTGGAAACCGGAGTTTGGGTCGCTCCTCCCTTTGGCGCAGCCCCCCGGCCTGGCAGCGAGAATGCGATAGTCTCCGAGAGTCACCTTGTGAATGTCTGCACACACCGCCAAATCCCCTGCTAAAACGGCCCTCGTTGCTCTTGGAGGAGACCCAGGAGCGGCAGGGAGGGGAAGTGTGGGGTTCTGGCCCGGGTCGTGCCCACGCCCCGGTCCTGGGCTGCCCTCAGCTGCACCCTCTCAGACCCCGCTCTGTCGGTCCCCTCTGGGAGTTAACCTCGCCTTCAGTCCCCAGGAACGCCGTGGTCATCCAGGGGCATGGAGACATAGTGGGGCTTCCAGGGAACAATTTGTCCTTCCAGGGCACTGTTGTCCCAATGGGAGATGGCCTCCTCGCGGAGAGGTGGCCAGAGGGTCCGGCTGGACCAGCAGCGGGGCTGCTCTGGGGCTCAGTGTCCACTCTGAGAGGGCATGGGGTTTTGGTCAGCTCCGCACAGCCCTTCCCTCCAGGCCCCCAGCCCCCGGTGTCGCGGGCTGTCCCAAACCCCTCCGTCCCTCTCAGGAAAGCCTTTGCATATTCTGCCCTGGACCTCAGCCACCATCCACCCTTCCCTGCCTCTAAGAACCTCCTCACTGCTCCTCCGGACCCTGAGGACGTCTCCCGTCCCTGCAAAGGGCATGTTCCGAGCCTGCCTGAGTCCAGGCGTCCTGCCTGAAGTTGGGCGTGTTCGTGAGATGCTGGCATTTCATGAAAACTGCTCAAGTTCTGCTTTTATGTCCTGACCTTAAAAACTGCCTCTGAGTCCACCTCCTCCCTGTGACCTCACAGCCACTGACTGGGTGCTGGACCCCAAGGAAGTGGCAGCCACCAGCCCGCGGTGGCCTCAGGGGACAGCAGATCAAACTCTCCCAGCTCCTGGGAGCGGTGCATTGGAGAACTCATTCGTGACCCCCAGACAGTCCACCGAGGGGGGGGGCGGCCGCAGTGAGCCCTGTGGACACCCCCTTCCCAGGAGGCACACCGCCACCCGACGCGGGACGCCCTGGCCCGGGGAGGGCCCCTCGCCCGCGCTCCCCTCCCAGAACAAAGCACCCCTGTGATATGGCTCTCCAGGGCTCCGTCTTCCGTTTAAATCCACCCTCGAAAGGATCATTTAATCACCTGTGAGCCGCACTGACAATAAAAAATGGTCTTCCCAGTGACGCAGCCAACGCAGGCCGGGCGGGACACAGGGTTCCTTTCACGGTGGAGATTCGGTCCCCATGCGCCTCCAGGCCCGGAGGGCAGGGTCCCCAGGAAAGAGACTGGGTGCCTGTGTGGCCGAGGCCGCCACCCTGGGCAAAGCTGGAGCGTTGGCCCAGATCTCCAGCACTGAGCAGCTGGAGACCACGTGGAAGTGACCACAGAGAAGGCTGGATGCAGAAAGGCCAGTGGGTCACTTGGTCGGTGAGCGGATTCACCGAGACCAAAGACCGTAAGCCTCTGCGTCTCACCACCCCCTCCTGGGGCCATCCTCCCGGGCACCCAAAGTTCCTCCCGGACCCTCTTCCCAAACGCCGTCAGTCCAAAGCCTTCCTTCTTCCTTCGTGTGGATTCACTCATCTCCCGTCCTCCCCCGGAACTGAGAAGGCTCGCAGCAGTGACACAGCACGGAGTCACGAGCTAGTCGCGGAGGGGAAGCGGCCGCGACAGTCGCCAAGGGACGGTTCTGTCCTTCGGTTTCCTGGCAACCGCAGCCAGAGGGGAAGACGCCCGCCCATGAACCAGGTAGAGGCAGCCCACCTGCTCCCGGGGGAGACACGCTTGCCCCTGGCGCTGCGTTCTGAAATCCAGTCACGGGGCGAGTCGTGTCCCCCGCAAATTTTACTTCAAAGTCCTGAGCCCCCGCAGTCGTAAGCAGGACATGATTTGGAAAGAAAACGGGGCCATCGTGGAGGAACATGTGCCCTGAACCCAGCAGTTGGTGTCCTTATAGAAAGGGGGACATTTGGACACAGAGACCCATGGGGGAAGGTCTCATGGGGACAGGAGCAGAGACTGGAGTCATGCATGGGGGGCACCAAGGGACAGCCAAGGGTCACCTCGAGGTCCCCGACGCTGGAAATGTCCACCCAAACAGAACACCCCGGACTGGGCAGCTTCCACTGCAGACCCGGACTTCAAGGACCGTCCCCCGGAGCCTTCAGAGGGAACCACACGTGATGACACCTTGATTTTCAACACGGGGACCCCAGAACAGGGAGACGATAGCCTTCCGTTGTTTTAAACCACTCGGCCGTGTTCCTTCATTACGGCTGCCCCAGGACATCCACACAGAGCCCCGCTCACCTGGATTTGACCTGGAGGAGGCTCACCTGGATGCAGCCTGTCCACAGGGACGGGCGGGAGCAAGCCTCTGCAGGTCTTTTCCGGGCCGTCAGTAAAAGCTGAGGGCAAACGTCACTCAGAAATCAGAGGTGCGGGGTGGTGTGTGTAGGGGGTTATGATGCTGTGTCCTCACCTGAGGAAGGAGGAGGGGGACCCCTGTGGTCTGTTTGATAAGGACCCTCACCCCATCATGAAGGTCCCACCCTCATGACCTCGTTGCCTCCCGAAGACCCCAGACAGCAGGAGTTCATTATTCCCCACAGTTCTGGAAGCCACACGCCCAAAGCCAAGCTGTCATCAAGGTGGGTCCCCTCTGAAGGCTCTGGGGGGAGGGTCCTTCTGCTACGAACTGAAAACGTTCCCCAGGCTCATGTGTCAATGCCCTAAGATCTCCTAATACCACCCTGCTGGGGGTTGGGATTCTGCACATGAATCTGGGAGGGGACCCACACATTCAGATCATAGTCGTGATTCCCCAAAACGTGCCGACCCTCCTTTAGGGTCACATTGGGAAAAAGGCAGGGAAAGGGAAGGGAAGGGAAGGGAAGGACGGGATCTGCTCCTCTTTGTCACCTGCTCCACTCACTCCCGGCTCCGAGTTCCTTGTCTCCACGATGCCCGCTGCCCCTGGGCCACCAGCCCCTGGGCTGCATTTCCCTCCCGGTCAGCCACGTCCACCATACCCCCGAGAAGGCCTGGCTTGGCTCCTGCCGGCCTCCTGGACACTCTCCCCCATCATCTTCCCTGCCTGCCACACACCCCAGAGACCCCCAGAAAGATGTCACCTTGCAGCATCTGCCCCGTAGGTCTGTCACTGGGACCCTTACACCTGTGTGTCACCCTGAGTGGCAGCAAGGTGGCCCTGATTAAATGTTATTCTGGGGTGCCTCTAAGACGGGGTTTCTGGAGGAGATGCACTTTCAAACGGGTGGAGTCAGTAAAGCAGATGGCCCTCCCCAGGGCGGGTGGGCCTCGTCTAATCAGTTGAAGGCCTGAATAGACCAAAAATGTGGCAGAAAGGGGGATTTTGCTCTGCACTTTTTTTCCTCCCCTGTCTCTCTGGTTGAGCTGGGACAGCTCGCCTCCTGTTCTCCTGCCCTGGGCTGGGGTTTACACCGTCGGCTCCCCTCCGGGTTCTCAGGCCCTCAGATTCAGGCTGAATCCCAGCCCTGGCTTTCCTGCACCTCGGTCTTGAGGATGGTGGGGCTTCTCAGCCCACAGTTGTATGAGCTGACTCTTCCCGATCAAGCTCCACGGATGTGTCCCCTCCTGCCTCCGTTTCCCTGCGGAACCCTGTCCTTGCGGTCTGCGTGTCCACCCCTGGCCCCCGTTGGAAAGTGGACAGGAGGGCGTGGGAGGTGGCTGGAGGGACGAGCCTCTGTGGCTCAGAAGCACCTTGCCCGGCGCTGTGAGGACCCCGGCCCTAACCCCACAAACAAGCCTCCTCCCTTGTGGGACCCAAACTCCTCCTCCTTCAGACGCCTCCTGTGCCCCCTCTACCAGGTGCTCTTAGGATGAAACGCAGAAACCTACACGCCAAGGACCCCCACAGACAGCCACACGTGTGCAGGGCGTCCGCACGTGTCCACCTGTGTGCGGAGTATCGACAGAGACCTGCGTGTGCACAGCAGTGCAGGCTCAGGCGCTGCCGAGGGAGACGCAGCACCAGCCGCCTCGGGAGTGAGCCCCGCGCTCGCCGCCCTGGGAGGAGACCCACCAGTCCGGCCGCGCGAGCGTGGCTGGGTAACCCTCGTGTCACTCCTGTCCCCGCATGAGTGACGATCCGATCAGCTGCCGTGACCTCGGACCTCCGTTCCGAGGACGACCCCGCGAGGCAGGTGGGTCCTTGCAGAGACAGCACTATTAACACGATTCATTTTGCCAAGAGTTGTCAACTTCCGTACGTAATCTGTTGGTAATTGGCCATCAGGGGAGGAAGGAAAAGAGAGGGCAGCGCTGGGCCCTGTCACCACGGGGTCCACCTTCCTCATTGAGCTGGTCGCGTGCGGCGGGCGGGCGCAGACGAGGGAGACCGCGGGCGTGACAGCGTGGAGGGGTGCTCGCAGCCCGCACTCGCCGTGCCTGGCCCTCGCATCAGGTCAGAGGTGAGGACAGCTGCGAGGCCGGGCACTCGCCGAGCCTTCTCAGACGCTCACAAATGTCATAAACACAGGTGACGGCGAGCCCAGACCGCAACCAGCCCCCGTCTCTCTCCTCAGTGTTTAGGGTACACCCACGTCATGCCTCTTGTGAAGAACACATTTGGTGAGGCCTCGGGGGAGAAAGAAAGGCATGAGGTGGGGTTTCTGCCCCCCCGGGGGCTTCTGTCCACAGCTGCTGATGTCCCCGCCCTGTGACTATCCACAACGCCTCTGTCCCTCCGCTTCCAGGAACTTCACCGTCCCCTGCACACCGACCCTGGGGCAGCCACGCTGATGGGCAAACCCAATGCAGCCCCCCCCCAGGAGCTCCTGGCCCCTGTCCTCCCCCGGCGGTATGGGCCCCACAGCACCGCCGAGTCCGGGAGGTGGAGGCAGGGCGCACCGGGCTCCCGCAGCTGGGGGCGCCCTTCCCTGGGGACCCTTGGTGTCAGCCCCGCGACAGCTTCCATGGGCTCCACGCAGAAGGGTTTGTGGGCCCCACCGGCCCCTTTCACTGCATCCCCTTGGAGCCCCGCCACGTACAAGAGAGGAGGGTGGTCTGTTTTGTCAGGAACTTGGGGTGCTCGGCGTCCAACCGGACACAGACCCGAACAGGACCCCACGCTGCACCCTGCCCTCCCTGCCACCTGCATGTCACTGCTTTTCTCACCCCACACACACCTGCAAGGTCAGCTGCCCACGCCCATCCCGGCCCCGCGCCCCCAGATGTCCTTGCAAGGGGGTCACCTGCTTCCTTCCCCCTGCTCTCCCCCGTCTCGGGGCAGAATGCGCGTCATGGCGAAAGTTTGTGGTTTTCTCTGCACAGATGTGCCCTCAATGCCACCTTATCTTCCCCTCTTTCAGACACACAGACTGTCAGTGCCTGGCAGCCTTAACGGCCACAACAGCAGATTTTCAAGAAGATTGGTACCACGTTTCCTTTCGGGGGTGACGAAAGTATTTCAGAACTAGATAGCGGAGGTGCCCACGTGACACGTCACCACTGAATTGTCCACTTTAAAAGGGTGACGGTCAGGATGTGTGGATTTCACCTCCATTATAATTTTTAAAATAAACACATACAGACACATGGCAGGCACATTCAGAATTCAACTAACAAACTCCGGGAGACCGGAGCACCCCAGCTGTGGCTCGCCGTCTCTGCCTCAGTCCACCGTCTCCTCCTAAAGCCCCCTGCGGGCCGGTATCTGGGGCAGCCCCTTCCGCCAGCAGCGAGCTGTCTGCTTCCCATCCTTTCCTGCCCGGTGACGGCAGGTGACCGGCGGGCAGGCCGCGGCAAGAAGCGCTCGGAGGGTTTACCCGTCCCCGCAGAGGCGCAAGCCAGAAAGAGGTTTAACTGCGCACCCCGGTCCTCTCCGTGCGGCGGCCGCATTCATTTCCACTTTGACCTCCACTCGCCGGCCCCTCCGGCTACACAAGACCCGGGTTTGGCGCCCGTGCCCTCTTGGCGTCTCACCTGCAGGCGACGTTCGACAAAAAACAATTTTGCCACAGCCTCCGGGCGAGCCTCCTCGCCGTACCTGCCTGGCGGAAGGCGGGGGCCTGGCTTTCTCACTGGGGGTGGGGGTGGCTCCAGGCAGAGCTGGTGTTTGCTTTGTCTTTAGAGAGGGAAGTTCAAAGCACGTCCCCTGATTGCATGCTTTTGTTTCCCCCAGCGCTTCATCCCCCATAACCATTCTTTAATGAATTTTTATTAGAAAAGCATGACTCTGCTTATAAATTTTTTTTTCCTCTGAAAGCAGGAGGGGTGGCGTGTGTTTTCCCTGGCACCAGCCTCTGTGTTTTTTAATATCGGGTCTGCACTGAAGTTCACTCCCGGCTCATTCTGGAATCAAAAGGCAGCGAGGGGGCTCGCCCAGGAGAGGAAACCACAGAGATAAAGGCGGGGAGAGGGGCCGCCTTTGAAGTGGGGGCGAGTCCCCCGCACGGCCCCCGCCCGCCCCGGCCTCCCCGCGTCCCCGCTTCTCCGCCCTGTGTCCTCTGTCACCTCCAGCATCTAGGGGGTGGGCAGGGGCCCCTGAGGAGGTCAGCAGATTAGCTTCCCTTCTTCCGAGATGCAATTGCTCCTGCCCCTCCTGGTGTTTTTCCATTTTCCCTTTCCCTGCAGGGAAGGTCACAGGACACAGAGCTGGGGTCGTCACAGGTGCGAAAGCCCCCAG
The DNA here is from genome assembly GCF_009834535.1 of Camelus ferus. Classification (NCBI taxonomy): domain Eukaryota; kingdom Metazoa; phylum Chordata; class Mammalia; order Artiodactyla; family Camelidae; genus Camelus; species Camelus ferus. The sequence continues at coordinate 13,245,950 of NC_045732.1, forward strand.
GAGGTGGACACAGGGCAAAGACACGGGGCTGTCTGCATTCCTGCTGGGCGGGCGGGAGGGGCCCCCACGTCTGGTTCTTACACGTCGCGTGTGTTTCCCACCGAGGAAGGCGCGCTGCTCTGACGGGGCGTCCGTTCCCAGGCCCCAGTGAGGTCCCTCATTGACACGTGCCCGTACTGCACGTCTCGCCGCAGTTGCACCGAGCGTCGGGTCCACGCCCTGCACACCCCGTTCTGTTGGGGGACAACACGGAAGGCTCCCTCGATCCCAGAGGAAAACGGCAGATGGACAGCCACAGCCACCCCAGGGTCCCTGACGTGACCGTGTCATCTGTCAGCCTCAGAACCACACAGGACGTTCCACCCCTAAGCTTGGGCCCGGGAGCTTCTGGGGGTGTGTGATCGAACGCGGCGGAGCAGGAGGCCGGCGGGCTGATTTCCAGCCCCCACCCCCAAGTGCACCCCCTGAGCTGGGCTGTGACGAGCGGACGGGCCCCCACGGTCACAGACAAGCCCCCGGAGGGACCCAGACTGCCCGAGAGGGTGCCCAAGTGTCCGAGGAGGAACCTGGCCTGAGACCCAGACTCGCGCCAACAAACGTGGGTGCGTGAGACGAACAGACGTGGGCCATGCAGGCTGTACCATCCGCACGTTTCCCACGAGCAAGTGGGCCGTCCAGCCCTCGCCAAGAGCCGGCTGACCCCAGACAAGCAGCGGGGTGACTTCAAGGGACCGGAGGTGCACAGCCTGGGGGGAGGGGGGGGGCTGCCGGTGACATCGGGGTCTCCTCCTGGGGCGGGGGAATTTTTTTGTAATCAATTGTGTTTATTTAATTTTTTTAACATTTTTTATTGATTTATAATCATTTTACAATGTTGTGTCAAATTCCAGTGTTCAGCACAATTTCTTGGTCATTCATTTTAATTGATGTCTAGTTAGTTTACAAAGTGCGTCAGCCGCTGGTGCACAGCATCACGTCTCAGTCATGCGTGCACGTATGGAGATTCCTTTCCATTCTGTCTTCTGTCACAGGTCATGACAAGACATTGAGTACAGTTCCCTGTGCTGTAAGTAGGACCTTGTTTGTCTACTTTATATGCAGTAGTTAGAATTTATTGACCTAACAGCAACATTTGCTCTTCAAGGAGTGCTCCATAGAAATGAGTAATCCGTCTGTTAATCTAAAAAAAAGTTTAGAAATGGATTGCAGTACCCCAAAAACTGGAATCCAACGATTTTAGAGCAACGTGGCTAAAATCGGCAGAGGCATGTTTGCATGACATCGAGGCGTCTTAAACGCTCCTACTTGTTTGCCCGGAAATGGTCCACGGCAAGACTTACATCCAGTGACTTTCACTCAATTAAAGAATAAAATTTCCAAAAGGTTGGGCAGCCCGCACGCAGCACCCAATCAGCAGGGCAGGATCCCCCTGTGGCCCTGCTGGCGCCTCCCTGAGGGGGTGTGGGTGGGTCTGGGCGAGCCTCGCAGAGAGGGTGCCTGCGTCTTCCCGCCGGCCTCCCTGCCCCCCCACGAGGAGTTCGGGTGCCCAGGAGGTGTGGGTGCAGCCCGGTCACACCCGGTCACACTGACTCGTAAGCGTCCCGACCACAGCACTCAGCAGCAGTAAGGGGCTGTTAGAGGAACCGCTTGGGTGCAACTGCAAAGAATTCTGCCGAGGGGGGAGTGACTTTCCCAAGAGGCTGCATCTGCACCATCCCATTTGCAGTACTTTTTTTCAATATGTAACACTTTTGAAATGACACAGTTCTGTGAATGCAGGAGAGATGAGCCGTTCCCGGTGGGTAGGGGTGGGTGGTGGCCCTGACGGGAGGCAGGCTTCTTGGTAAAATGGTCGTCTGAGGGGTCCTCAGGGTGCTGGAAACATTTGGTTTCTTGACAGTGGGGATAGGAACACAGACCCACACGGGGTGGAACTGCATAGTGTGTAACACACGCATGCACGCACACACGCATGCACACATGCACACACACATACACGCACACGTGCACACACACGCACGCACCGTGTCAGCAGCCCAGTGGTGGTTGTGCAGGGCGGATGGTATCCTTTTGGGAAACGCATGCCAGACACTTGTGACGTCTCTGTACAATTTCCGACAATGGCAGGTAAATCTGGAATTATCTCAGAATGAAATGTGACTCATTTTAAAAGATCTGCAAAAAGAAGTTTTTAAACAACAATGAAAGAAAGAGAGAGGGCAGGAAGGAGGCAGAGGTGGGAAAGAAGCAAACAGCGAAGGATGGACGCGGCCACCACTGGAGCTGTACAAAGCAGAGGGGGTGAGGCGGCCAGAGGCTCCCGGGAGCCCCGTGCAGCCCTGCCAGGTCGTCCCCTCCTCTGCTCCTCCTGGACCCAGTGCTTCCTCCACGGCCCCATGGCACACCAAGGCAGTCCTGTAGCCGGCGGGGCGGGGAGGCTGTCGCCGCTGGGGAGGCCAGCACAGCCCCGGGCTCTGCAGAGGAAAACCCAGACAACACCCCTCCCCATGGAGCCCCAGCCCCCCACACAGCTGCTCCAGTGCTCCGAGCATCAGCGTGGTACCCCTTCCTCTGAGACGCGGGAGGCTGGTGCCAGAGTCGGGTCAGGGGGCATCCTGGCCTCTCCCCGGAGCTCTCCTGCTGTGGGATTCCAAGCTCTCCATGAGGCCCTGACCTTTCCCTGCAGGACCTGCAAACTCTGCCCTGGAGCCGGCAGCCCCTGGGTGGCGACAACACGCAGAAATGCCAAGGCGGGAGGCGAGGGCTGTCGGGGGGCACGGAGAACGCTTCATCTGTGCCGTGATTGTGTGTTAGTTGCCGTGGTAGTTCTTCCTGCTGAGCCAAGCGGCGAGGTCCCCCTTTACAGGATGCCACAGGACACTGGGACATGGGCGGCGGGGGTTCATTTATTCACCTGCTACAAACACATGAAGGATAGTCACCAGGAAGGGTTGATGAATGCCCCACCGGGGCATCCAATGGGGCACCACGTCGCCAACAAGCCCATCGTCCATCCTGCGTGTTCACCGTCCCCGGTCTCTCCCTAGAGGTGACGTCTACACCCACATCTATTTACAGGTGCTGGACAGGGGCTGGGGTGTCGTAACGACACAGAAAAACGCAGGTGTTAGTCATTACAACACGTCGGTCTCATTAAAAAAAAAAAATGAGCCCCCAAAGAAATGTGAGCCTCCTCCGTTTCAGACCAAATGAATGATGATACAAGCAGAGTCTGCAGCGGGGTCTCCAGCCCATGCTCGGAAGGCCCCACACTGCAAGGTGCTGCCGGAGTCCCCCTGAAATTCTTAGTGATGTTTGAAGATGGGAACTCGTGTTTTCACCTTGTGCCCGGCCCGGCAACCACGCCGGCGCATGGGGCACCGGCGAGACTCGTGACTTATTCTGAGAAGAAAAAGCCTGGTGAGAGGCCACTACCATGTGTCTAGGAAAAGCAGATGTAAGCAGATGCTCCTGGAAGCTCACGGTCTCTTGATGACAGTTGGGGAACACCGGTGGCCTCTGGGTGGGGCTGAGCCATGTCTGGGGGACGGGGATGGGAGACAGACATGCTCCCCACCTTCCATCCTCTGCTGCCTGGTGAACGTGGTGCCCTCTGCACGCAAACCTAGTAAAACATGGGCTGATCACTTTTGCTGGTTCCCACATCTTGAACAAGGGAACCCGGTTTCCTTGGGAGCTGTCCCTAAACAATTCGACATGGCAGGAGGGAGTGAGGTGGAGGTGGGACGGTGAGAACACGGGACGTCGCAATATTTAGCCCCTAACTTCCATCTACCCAGGGGAGGTTTGCTTATGCGGGTGGGAGTGTCCTGGGGCCACCGTGAGAAATGACCATAAACTGGGGGGCTTGAAACCACAGGCCTTCACCCTCCCCCACCCCGTCCTGGAGACCAGACGTCTGAGGTCAAGGTGTCCCAGGGGCCCCGCTCCCTCCCGAGGCTCCAGGGGAGGGTCCCTCCTGCCTCTTCCAGCTTCTGGGGGCTCCAGGCGTCCATCCCTGGGCTGCTGGCCGCCTCCCTCCCGTCTCTGCCTCCGTCTCCACGTGGTGTCTCCTCTGTGTCTGAGTCTCTCCTCTTCTGTCTCTTCTGAGGACACTGTCCTTGGATGCAGGGCCACCTCCTCCAGGAGGACCTCCTCTCAGACCCTTCACATCATCACATCCGCAAAGACCTGCAGACGGTCCAGGCAAAGACCATCTCAACCGGTCGTAACGACATTTGTCCAACCTCATCATAAATTTGCAGTTGTCCAGAAAAGCACCAATCCGCCAGGGAAAAAAAAACACTATTTTTAAATAACATCTTCCCTGCAGCCTTTTCAGAGGCAGCCCGGCACTCGCCACTACCATTCCGTGACCTCAGCCTGGGTGGGATCCCGCGACGTAACTCAATTTTCCACTCACGCTGAGTGGTCTTTTGGAATTGATTTTTTTTTCTTCCTTTTTTTTTTTTTTTTTTTTTCCCCAGTGGACTTTCCCTGGGAAAGAAGCAATGTTTGTATTGGCTGGCACACGTCCCTGGCTCAATTTGGCAATCGTATTTCTTCATATAAATGAACGCACCCTACCTCCCACATACCGGCTAGGTGGGCACAGAAAAGCCCAAAATGGCACCAAGTATTATTATAAATGTGTAAAAATTATGCTCAAAGCCTGGAAAAGAAAATACAGGCGTATTGAAACAGATGGTTCCCCAGAAGAGTGAGAGGCGGGGAGTAAGGTTTCCATCGCTGTTAATACGGGCAGCCCCCCGGAAAGATTCCAAGTCTGGTTCCAAACCACCTCGACAGAGCAAATATCGTGATAAAGTGAATCGAGTAAAGTCTTTCGCTTCTAGAGCTTACGTTCACACTAGACTGCAGTCTATTCAGTGCACAAGAGTATTGTGTCTAAAACAAACATGCGTTCGCTGAAAAGCAACGCTGCTGGGGGACGTGGCACCAATCCACTTGCTGGGTGCAGGGCTGCTGCAAACCTTCAACTTGCTAAAAAAAAAAATCTGTAAAGCATGATAAAATGAGCTGTGCCTGTATGTTTTCACATTCGAATCTTATGAGATTGGTGTGCGTGTGAGCCTGCAGCGGCAGCTCAGTCAGTGTGGGGGGAGGGTCCTGTGCAGCTTTGCTGGACATACCCACCCCCAGGGGTGCCTGTGATGGGGGCTTCAGCCCTCTTTCCTCCCATTTGTGTTGTAGAAAGACAGGAAGGAAGGAAGGTGGGCGTCACTATTCCGTGTCTTTGCTGGAGGTGATCAGAATGCCGACCGCAGGAGGGGACCCCTAACCTCCCCGTGCGGAGGGCAGTGCGGTGACCTGGGAGGTCACACACGACGTGGGCTCCCCGCGGGACTCGCCAGCTCCCTTGCCTCTAAGTGGAGGCAGATGGTTCTCGGGGCTGGTCCTGTGCACCAGCTCACAGGAGGCAACCCCACCATTCATCATGGGGAAGGTGGCCCTTTCCAAGTGGAGGAAGCGTTACAGGGTTAGGGTTGAGCTGGGGTCCGGGGTGGTTTCTGGGGACAGAAGGGAGGCCACCCAATGACCACAGGGGGCATGGAGGCCTCACCTAAACCCCACAGAGAGAGGCAGGGTCAGCTGGTGAAGGGAGGAGAGGGGTAAGCTTCATGGAGACCAGGAAATGCTGAGGTCAGGCCTTGCAAAACCTCGGAGAGCTCTGGGGTTCTAGAACTTGGGGCCGACTCCAGGTTCATGATGGTGTCACGCATAACAGGTCTCTGAGACAAGAGCCAAGATACACGAGGAGAACAAGGGAGAGGGAGGCGGGGGAGGAGGAGGCGTCTAGGACGGCAGAAGAAAAATGGCAGAAATCTTATGTCCGTGCAAAACCTTGTGCAAAGAAGCATCACTCAGAATAGCCCAAAAGTGAACACTACCCAAGTGTCCATCCATGGATGGATGGGCAGAGAAACAGGATCATCCATATGGAGGAATATTACTCAGCCAGGAAAAGGAGTGACGCTCTGGCACAGAGCATGGGTGGACCTTGAACACAGGATGCTCCGTGAGACAAGCAGACACAGAAGGACACACAGAGTGTGATTCCGTTTACAGGAAACACCCAGGACAGGCAATTCTGCAGACAGAAAGTGGGTTTGCAGTTGACTAGAAATAAAGAGGCTAGGGGTGGGGGGTGCAGAGTGACTGTTTAATGGATACACAGTTTTCTTTCAGCGTTGATGAAAACGTTCTGGAATCTGACAATGGTGACGACTGCACCACATTTAGAATGTGCTAAAAACAAAAATCTCCACTGAACTGCACACTTTAAAAGGGTGAATTTTACGGAAAGTGAATTAGGTTGTCATGAAGAAATGAAAAATAATTTTTTTAAAAAAAGATTTAAAAGATGATGCCGGCCTTTCTGCCAGAGAGCATTACTAATGAGGTCATTAGCACACATTAGCGGCGAGGTCCCCGTCACAGAACTCAACCCAGAAGGCTCCGCTCATGTTTCCCAGCGCCAATGCAGAAACCAGATACGCGGGAAAGCTGGAGGGGCGCGGTGACGATGGCCGACAGATGCCGCCGGACGCCCGCCTGACAGAGCCGACCCCCGTGTCAGCACCAGGTGTCGGGAGGATTTTTCAACCGGGGCCCCCTGTGTTGCGGGGTCGGCCCCAAGCTGGCCATGGCCGTGTGCCTGTCTCAGGATCTCACCACCAGGTCCTCAAAAGTAAATATCCGCTCTGTGCCATTTCCACCTGCGGCTGTGCATTTGGAAAATCTGTATTTAGGGCCCCAGGCACACGAAGCATTGCACCCACCCCACCCCCGGAGAGCACTTGACCTTTGTTTTTTCAACTACTGTTCTCCATGTGAGTCCTTGTTCCACGGCTTTTTCGGAATTATCTATTAAGCAGAAATGAGCCTTTGTGTGATAAGCAGAGATGTGCTACGTGCCTGTGGGGACCGACTAGTGGTTCTGTTCAGCCAGCGTCCAAGCAAGTTTCCGAGGCATTCGGGTCCGATGGCCCAGCCTCTGCAGCTCAGATGCCTTCCCGTTAGTCACAGCTCTCAGCCTCATCCCCGCCTCCCGACCTCACTCAGATCCGGGAGATAATCTCTCAGGAATAAAGGACTTGCTACATTCGAGTCCTCAGAACCTCTGATGGGACCGTATTGGGAGGGAGGGTCTCTGCAGATGGGATGGAGTAAAGGGCCTGAGAGGAGGTCCTCCTGGAGGAGATGGCCTTACATCCAAGGACAGTGACCTCAGAAGAGACAGAAGAGGAGACACAGACACAGAGGAGCAGCCACGTGGAGACGGAGGCCGAGACGGGAGGGAGGCGGCCACCAGCCCAGGGATGGACACATGGAGCCCCCAGAAGCCGGAAGAGGCAGGAGGGACCCTCCCCTGGAGCCTCGGGAGGGAGCGCGGCCCCGGGACACCTTGACCTCAGACGTCTGGTCTCCAGGACCAGGGAGGATGGATGCCTGTGGTTTTAAGCTTCCGGTTTGTGGCCCTTTGTCGCGGTCGCCCCAGGACCCCCACACAGCGTTCCAGCAGAAAACAAACCTGCTTCTGTGAAAGTCAGCGGCCAGGCCACAGCCTCAGCTCCTCGCAGACGTGTTTCGCCAGCATCTCTGTCGGAAGGGAAGAAAGAGCCAGGAGTGTGACTGCTGGGCGTAAGTGTCTCAGCCGGCGCTGTTTGCCCAGGCTCGGCCAGCGTAACGTCTCAACTCCCAGTAAACTTGCCTTGTTCGTCCCAGTTTCACTAAATACCTAGTGATAGGAACTCAACATTTAATGTCGGATGAGGCTTGTCAGGACCAGCAGAGATGCTGGGGTGTCTACAGTGCATCGGCGTTCACAGCTACTCCCACAGCCTGTTTGCAGCACCACAGACCTGCCCGGACAAGGGACAAGGCATCGTGAACCACAGAAGGTGACTCGTGGGCTCTGACCCTCCGTCCACCCCCAGCTGCTGGTGACTGGCTGGCCTCTTACACTGTCCTAATTACCTGCACAGTGGAAGGAAGGAAGCTTTTTTCCTAGCAGACACTGATTTCTCTCCAATGGGCTCCTGCGTGGAAGGCTTCCTTTATCCTCGGTCAAGGTGCAGAAATGACACACTTCCTGCCTCCCAAGGCAATGACCCAAACTACTCCGCAGTCTCTGGAAGCCCTTGAGAAGGCAGGAGTCTGCCCGGCCGGCGACAGTCCCCGTACGTCTGTCTCTCTGATTGTGCGGGGACATCCATCCACCTGTCTCAATTCAGAGTTCAGGGCTCTGCTCGGGGACCTGCTCAGCTGGACCCCCCGGACAAGCAGGAACTTTCCAAGGACCTGGTGAGGTCGGTGCATGTGTGGTTTTGCAAAGTCAATTCTGCTTGCCAACTCTGAGGGTCAGATAACCCAGAATGTGGGGGGACAGTCCCCTGAACGTCCTGAGCACACAACATGATTCGAATGGGTGACATTTTTCTGCTCTGTGTGTGTGTGTGTGTGTACGCGCACGCATGACATGGTGAATTTTTTTCAAACAACTGTTAAACCCTTTTCAAATACGACTGTATTGTGTCTTTGGAAGGATGGCACACAGGAGTCTTTTCTCATATGAGTATATTATCTCTCTGTGAGGATTTCATATGTGACTATATGTGTCTTTGGGAAGATTATATATATAATACATAGCGCATTATAATGTATATAGTCCGTAATATATATGCATTTCCGTTTTGCAAGGATTCGTGGGGAAGGAGCATGTTTGGGGCATCTTTGCACCCTAGCATCACATACGGAGCTTCTAGAGAGGAGGTACTCCGTAAACGGCTGTGATGACAAGACATACCATGTCCCCCGGAGTCCCCCGTCCGGAACACTCACGGTCCATCCTGAAGGAACCAGCTCGCACGTACTCACATCCCTCCGGGGCTGGGAGGCTGTAGACTGACTCGCTCAGGGTGGCAGCAAGGCCCCGTACAAGCACATTCTGCTCCACGTGGCTGGTCCTGGTCTGAAGAATGTGGAACGAAAGTGAGACTGCGGGCTGGGCCTGGGGACCCCAGCGTTGCCAGGACCAGCTGTCATCCGTGTGACTCAGAAGCGCACTTCCAGCATCGGGAGGAAAACGTGTCCCCTGTGTGGTCGGTCCGTTTAGGGCTTCATCAGGCTGCTCACTGTCTGAATGGCTTCCTGGCGTCTGCAGCACCATTCCTGGTCCCTCCACCCTGTCCCGAGTCGTCCCACGCCATCCCAGCATGTCTTTCTGCCATGCGTTTGTATTAAGTACTGTGGACACATCCCGGCAACTTAAACATCCACAGAGTGAGTCGGGGGCCCGTGTCTCTTTGTAGGAAGAGTCGGGGCGGACAGCTCCACGCAGCTCCCATGGGTCTGCTCGGCGCAGGGGAACACTGACATCTCCGAGGAGAGACGCCGAGAAGTGAGCAGGTCCAGGAGCCAGCTTCACAACAGGTGCTTGTGGTGTCCGCGTTCCTCCCCACATCTCTGCTGGAAGAACCGTGCATTTTAGTCCCAAATGCTAACGCAGGTGGGCGAGGTGAGAGCATGTTAGACTTTTAGGCTAATTCTCCGTGATTTTACGTGAATGGCAGAAACGGAAATACTGAGAAGAGAAACCTCAGAACTTCAATCAATCCCCCCCGCAACAAAAAAAATGCATAGACGTTATCTTGTAAACAAGTAAGATTCAGCAGTGGACACTCCACATTTGTCTTTATTCTAAGAATCTCCATGTCTCAACAAAAGGAGATCATTTTTTTAAACCCTGTAAAATGGGGACACAACCACAGAACTCCATGGAGATGACCATGTCCCTCGTTTGGGCTCTGTATCACTAGGAATATAGGCACGCGGGTGAAATTTAAAACAGCTTTATTTTTTTCTTCCCTAACAACTGCTCGGCGAGCCCTTGCAGAGCTCCCCCCACCGCTGCCTCTGCCGCCCCCGGGTGTGTGGTTTCGCTTCCGCTGTGTTTTCCCTCCATCCCTACACTTCCTATGACTGAGTACGAGAGCAGCAGACGCCCCAGCAGAAGCCTCAGGACCCTGGAAGGAGAAAACGGCCGGCCGTCTGCAGGAGGCAGAGCCCATGCGCTTTCGTGGTCAGTCTAGGGCTGTGAGAACCGGCTGTACGAGACGGCTCTCCGAAGACGCCCAGCCTGCTCTTCCCAAAGGCGCACCCGCGTGTGCAAGTTAAAATAATTTAAAAAGAAAAACAAAACTGTGTTCCAGTCCAGGGACCATCCGCAGTACAACCCATGGGGAAAAAATCAGAAAGAAATTCAGACCGACTGTTCTGGGTTCAAACACGCCAAGAATGTCTCAAAGGCAGAGTCGCCCAGGCCTGGCCTTATTTGAAAAGGATGCGTTACAACTGGCAACGCAGTGAGTGGAACGATCTCCTAAACAATGTTACACAATAGGAGTGGATTTCCTGAGCCAAGCTAGACGGTTAAGGCTGTTTTCACTATAAAATAGCTGTGCTGATTACATTTTTAACCGAGGCCAGGATTACCAAAGCTGGCTGCATTTGCCCCAGAAGGACAGAGCTCTCTAGAGGCCCGTGATGGAGACGCCTGGAGTCGGCCATCAGTCACCCCTCCACGGCCACACCCTGGGGCTGCTCACAGGTCGCTTAGGCCTTGAGGACATGCCTGTCTTCAGTGACCCGGCTCCCGTGTGGACACCCGCCAGGATCCCAGTCCTGCAGGGCACACACAGGCTTGGGGGAGAGGGCTGAGGGCTTGGACCACTTTTGCAGCATCTGAGTTGGAAAAGAAAAGGGAATCTCAAGTTGGAGCCTCAGCATCTAAGAGGGAGGTCCTCAGAACCCCTCCCTGGCCGAGATGCTTTCCAGAGCCAAGAGCGACCAGAACCCAGTGGAGATATAACACACCTGCCAGTGGCAAACCTGGGGCGACGGGAGCTGCCCACCTGCCAGGGGACTCACCCACCCCCCGGGAGTGAAGAGGCCCCCAGCCCCCCCCCACAGCGCAGAGACCCCCCTCCCTTGGCCCTCAAGTGGCCTCCTCCACCCCATGTTTGCCTGGCCTGGTGTTTCCCCCTACATGTGTTTTTTATCGGAGCTGGGAAGCCGTCGGAGAATGGCTACGTCACCTCGTTAACGTTCCTTTCCAGAAGGAGATAGAAAGCACAGGCCGAAAAGGTCTCATTTTAAAAGTTGATTTTTTTTTCCATTTATTCTTTTTTTTTTTTCTCCAAAAGGACTCCAACGCCATTGCAACGCCATTGTGGAGAATCCATACACGGTCCCAAAAGAAATCAAACGAAAGGAAAAGTTTTAAATTGGAAACCAAAAGCACGGTGGGGGCTTTTCACAAGTGCCCTGACTGCTGACCCCCAAACGCAGACTTGATTGGAAACAGGGAATTTTTTCTCATTCCTTCCCCCACTTCGGGGAGAACAGACCCTTCCCTAAGGGGTTATAGAAGCCAAAGTGAGCCCCCAGGAGAGGGGACCAGACGCCCACCAGAAACGCACACACACTTGGGTGTCGCCTGGCAAACAAAATGCCACGTTCAGCCACCGCGGGCTTGGCCATGTCTTCCCCCCACATCGGTCTCCTCTGGGGAGAGGTGAGAATTTTTTTTAACACTTGAATACAAATATTTATAAGTTTATTTATATCTCCGTTTTACAAGATGTACATTCATACTATATGGTTTGACAAAATACACTTTGTAACTAGAACTAACCTCGAGGGCATTTCGTGTTGGGGGCCTTCGAGCACCGCCAAAAAAAAACCTTCAGCGTGTATATGTGCACGCGTGCATGTATGCGTGTGCGTGCATGTGCATGCGTCTGAGTGTGTGTGTGCATGTGTGTGCATGTATGTGCGTGCACGTGTGTGCGTGCGTGTATGTGCATGCATGCGTGTGTGCGTGCCTGTGTGTGTGCATGTATGTGTGTGTGTGTCTGTGCATGTGTCTGTGCGTGCATGTGTGTGTGTTATCCCCACAACAGCAGACAGCTGTGTGATTTCATTTGCGCAATCCCTGAACAGGTCTGCAGGTCCAGACGCACCTTGCATGCGTCACCCAGACACGGGCTCTGTGTCTTAAATCATCCTGACTGCTTATAAATCCGGGGGAGGAAGTCGGGGTGGGGGGAGTGGGAGCAACAGGCTCAAAAAATAAAAAAATAAAGACAAGGCAACATCCAATTTACACTCAACATAATTAAAATAGCAAGATATTTATGAACTTTCCACCAAAGGAAATAAAATAAATAACACATCCACAACACCCACTGTCGGGAGGCAGAGAAGCCAGCCCCCCCGCCGTCAGCTCTCCGCGCGGCCGGGCCGGGCGTGGGAAACCATCGCTTTCCAATAAATAGCGCGTTTCGCAGCTTTGAAACTTGATATTTTTCTACATTCCTCAACTGATTCCTCGTTAAATATCAAATTTCAATAAAACATTTATAAATCGCATCGTGTTCATGTGTATTGAAACGTCAGCATATTCCTAAGCTAATTTTTAATAAATTAGGCACCAGTTTTGTCTCTTTTCCCCCCAAATGTTGAGCTTGTCCCCGGAAAAGCCCTCCTCAATCCCAACCTCCCAAACTTGGGGGAAGAAAAGGAGAAAAGTGCCTCAAACATGTTTGTCATTGAAGTCAGCATGGTGGCTCTTCTGGGCCCCATGACGACTGCCAAGGGAAGGGGGAATGGGGGTCCCCCTTGGATCAGGGGAGACATCAAAAGTTTCAGTGAAAGCCAGAAGTGGGCGCAGGGAGGGCTGGGGTATTGACCGGGATGGAGGGCGGGGGTGGTCGCGAGCTCGACACAAGTCGCGTCCCATCTCAGCGTCCAGATGTCCCCACGTGTACGGACCACAGACACCCATGGCTGAGGATACACACTCACTGGCCAGAACTCACGCCTGCAAGAAGCGGGGGTGGGGGGCAGCTGGGGTGCCCAGTGCAAAGGGGAGTGAGGTGGGCCGGGGGTCCCTTCACCACGGGGGCACAGGAGGCTCTGAAGATGGGAACTTCCCCAGCGTGGGAGGCCAACCGCGCTCCATGGTGCACTTGGCAGCGTTGAAAACACATGTGCTGGGGCCACTCTGTCTGCAGCAAAATGATACAGGAACCACATCTGGGTCCCGCCTTGCTTCCGTTCCTAGTGGAGAAAGTCACACACAGGGACCTTATGAAAACTGACTGAAAAAGGGCACCCCTGTTCCCTCAGGAAGGCACCTCTTGCTAAATCTTTACAACACCCGGTGGCAGGGCTTTTCAGAGCACTGAATCCCGTAAAGTACACCCAAAAGTCAGATCCAGTCCGGACAACACCGTCCCTGACGAGGTGACCGTGGAAGCAACACAGCCCCATGGCCGAAGGAAGAGAAAGACGAACGAGTCAGAAATGGATGGAGCAGAAACAACCGAACTGTGTGAGAGCAGAGCTTTTCCCTGACCGGGCGATGAACACCCTGGCAGTGCTCTTTGACCAAGGTCTCAGACAAGGAAGCCGGATCCGTGGCTCCGCCCGGCTCCGGCCAGCAGAGCCCCACGTTTCGTGGCCACGACGACCCGCCGCTCAGCCAGCACGGCTGCAAGTGTGGGCCGGCGCTTCCCTCAGCGTCACAACCGAAAAGCCCGCACCCAGCGGCGTTCACACACAGTCCCGTCCGACTGGCTTTCCAGGTGACACGTCTATCTTGGCCTGCAGCCTCGCCAATGTGCTACCTGGAAGTGCCGTGAATGACGCTGAAAGAGGGTCTCGTCTCGGGCAGAAAGCACCAGCAGCAAAAACGCTATGTCCTCCTCATAAATTCAGCTTCTTACGGCCAGCAGGGGTGGGGGATCTGCCATTTCCACACAGAGAAGCCACACCAGCCATGCTCCACGGCACCGCCACTCACACAGCCCAGAGCCTGCTCTGTTCTGGGGGCCCCCTTCGCGAGGGGTCCCCCTGGCCTGCTTGCCAGGTCAAGTCAAACAGAAGCAAGGGTTAGGTGACCCCCACCCAGCAGGCCTTTTAACCGGCTAGTCTCCCAGCCTCTGCCAGCAGCCGGCAGCTCTATTTTAAAACTTCAGATTCCACATGCCTTTCTGCTCAGGTGCAGAGTCTTCTCTTGGGGAGGGGTGGTGACAGAGGGCTATGTTTTGATAAAAGGATGCCAAATAGTTTTGGAAAAATATAGGGATATGCACATTTCACCTCCAGCTTTTGCCCAGCATTAAATTTTAGGATGAACACGGCTCATGTGAAATGGATCCGAAATGCATTTTTTATTTTTTGCATTTAAAGCAAAGTTCCAGTTTATGTAGGGGATGTAGGGGATTTTTTTTTTAAAAAAAATCACAGCTGTTTAAAAGCAAAGCTGCACAGAGGAGGCAAATTCCATAATACTATTAGCACAAGGTGGCGGGGGAGGGGTGTTGTAGGTGATTTTAAAATGCTGACCTGGCTTTCTTTCCCTCCATCACTTTAGGGCTTTATGAAGAGTCCAAACTTGGGGGGGGGGTTGAAGGGGCCTTTTGATTAAAAGAGCTTCAGATGATGCAAATGAGTCTACATTTCAGATTAGGAAGAAGGTAGCATGTATTCCCTTACACGGAAGAAAAGTAACTTTTTTCTGTCTTGGAGAAACATACTGAAATTACGGCTGAGGGAAAAGGCAAATCTGGGAAGATTCAAAGCTGGTTTGGAAATAGAGTGAACTGTTGGACTTCAGGGAACTGGATGGCCAGTTCCATGCTGGGCAGGTCTGGATTGACTAAGGCAAAAAAAAAAAAAAAAAAAGAAAGAAAGAAAGAAAGAAAGAAAGGAAAAGAGGGATGCGAATTTTCGAGGTAGACATGCCTAGCAAGGGTGCACTGCCCCCAGATCCCACACAGCACATGCAGAGAACACCACCTCAAACTCAGGTGCACCATTTGGGACCCTGGACGTTTTGGGTATATTCCTGTCAAGCGACTTCCCCGTTCTCCAAGCCAGCTGCTGAGACAAGCTGCTATTTGGTGTTTACACAATGGCCGGGTGGGGGATGGGGGGCCAACGCACAGGGAAAAAAAAAAAAAAGGTGGAGAAGGAAGAAAATCTGGAACTGCCATCCCTAGAAAACATTATCTTCAAACTCACTGCCTGGACGACGTGTCCCGGGCTCTTCCCTTCCCAGAAACAGCTCAGCCACCGCCCTCACAATCCCCCAGTCTCCCCTGTCCTGTTCTGTCCCCGCGTCCCACGCCTCACCTCCACGAGTCCTCAGCACTCCCCACCCTGGTCATCTTGGCACTGCGCCCGCAACATGCAGGAGGAGGTAATGCCCTTCGAAGTCCAAAGCTGACAGTCAAGAGTGCACAACTAAGTTTTTTTTTAAATCTATAATATTTACAATATTGCACTTTACTGCACCGAATTGCATGTCACTACCGTTAATGCTGCATTACACCTTAAAACCATGTGCCCCCGTGTCCTGATGCAAGTCATTTGCATCTGAATTCTGTCAAACAGCGGGGGGCGAGGGGAGTCAATTCAGGAATCAAAGACTGGAAAAGTAATATAGTTGCCTGTTCGACGACACAAGAAATTCTGAACCCGGTGCTTTGGGGGGCCAAACGTTTGCATGGAGACGGTGAGTCGGGTCCCCAGGAAGGTCACAACTCGGGACACTGAGGTCCCCCACCACCACCACCACCTTGGCGAGGTCCTCAAATGCGTTTCATTATTGCTGCCTTTGGGTCGGGATGGAGGTGGGGGAGCGCACAGAGCAGGGGCTCCTGCCTCGGATGCAAAAGTCCACACTGAAATCCGCACGGGTCCTGCAGCTTCTTGGATGAAAGTAAGTCCATGGCAGTGAATAAAATTATTGGCAACCAAGCATTGGCATCTTCAGCGGAGACCAGCCCCAGATCTTTTGGTTTAATCGACTCTTAAGATCTCGGAAAGGCGCGTAGGAGGCCGCATGCACAGGGTGGGAACGCCGGCAGCAAAGGAGAACGCGGCGCCGCCGAGGGGCTCCACGTGGCCCCGGGTCCCAGAACGCACAGACCGCGGGGTGGTCCAGGGCGGAGCTGGGTGGTCTGAACGTCACCTGCTCTCTCTCCCCCACAGGCTCTGCGAGAGTCGGGCGGGGTCTTGCGGTCCCGGGACGCCCCCTTCCTAGGCCTGCCGGGGGCCCCCAGGCTGCGACGCGCGAGGAGTCCGCTGCGCCCTCGCTCAGGGGCGTCCGCGTTGCGGTCGGGGGTGCGGAGGGGTCGAGTGCAGGACGCAGCGCGGACGGGGCGGCGGGGCCGGGACGGGCGCGGGGCCGGGCGGCGGGTCAGAGCCCCAGGGCTTCGGCGTGCTTCCGCGCCTTCAGCCGCAGGTCGGCGATACTCGAGTTCTTGCTGTTACTCTTGGCGGCGGCGGCCACAACGGCGGCGGCCGAGGCCGACTCGGCCAGGGACGCGATGGGCAGCCCGAAGGGCGGTGGTGGGAACATCAGGTAGGGCGCGTGGGCCGCCAGGTGCGGGTGCAGGTGCGGGTGCGCGTGCGCCACGCCTTCCAGCTGCAGCTGCGCCTGGACCTGCGGGCAGACGAGGCGCAGTTAGGACGAGGCTTCGGTGGGGGGGCTTTCCCGCCCCGAGGACCCCGAGGGCGCCCCCTCTCCTGTGGAGCCGTCGCTTCTTCCCCGATCCGGGATCACCACCCACTGTCCTCTGGACACCTGATGTCGGACGGGATCCGTGGCCACTTTGGACAGAACTAGGGCTGAGGAAGCTGCAGTCCCCACACGCACATCCTTGCGAGCACCGGAGTGTCTACAGCAGGCACCCCCTCCTCACCAGGCCCCCAGCTGACTCTTGACCCTCGATCCCCGACTCAGGGCCCAGCCTTCAGCTGGGGCCTCCTCACACTCTCCCTCCCGGAGTCCCCGAATCTCCCAGGAGCACAGCCAGATCTGCGGGCTCCGGCCGCCTAATCTCGCTGGGGCCTAATGGCTGAGCCCACGTCGGGGCAGCTGCTCCTGTGGTGCTGAGGGGCGGCCCTGGACTATCCCCCTGCCTATGGCGCCGGAAGTCTGCGAGCCCCAGCTCTATTTCCACGATGCCACACGGAGCTGACCCTCCAGGCTGGGCCAAACCCATGGGACCGCATGCCCTCAGGAAATGGGGTCCCGACAAACCCCAGCCTGGCTGTAGGAGCCGAAGCCCTGCGTGAGGAGGCCACGCCTCCGCTCTGCCCAGAGCACCCCTCCTCCAGCTTGCGCACCCCCGCCCGCCACCCTGGGGCCCCCAGCCCCGTCCTGCCACATGGGGGCCACAGGCCGGGTCCCTCCTCCTGCCTGGAGTCTCTCCACCCACTCAGCGAAGGTCCAGAGTGGAGGGAGGCCTTTGGGACAACTGGACCTTCTGGCCGCCCCCACGTCCGCTCAGGGCACCCTGCGCTCTGGACCCCCTAACTCTCCCTGGATTTGAGCCAGATGCCCCCCACTCTGAAATGCAGAGCAGAGCAAGGCCCACGTCCAGGAGGGGAGCAGACGCCCCCAGTCCATCCGGACAAGCTAGGGGCAGGGGGTGGGGATGCGGGTGGGGTGGGGTGCAGAAACTCCAGCCCTCAGACTCTCGAACAGCAGCAACCCCTCCCTCCCGCCAGGCTCCTGGGCGGCGAGCGGGTGGGTGGTTCCTGGGTGGGTGGGATTTTTCCCTCCGATTTTTGTAAAATTATGTTTGGGTTTATGTCCTAGCCCTCCCAAAGGTAACTCGTGGAGTTTTACAGCGTGATGTTAATACGTGCCAAAGGGTTTATAAATGCCCCCTTGTAAAAGCGGCCTCCTTTCTTCGGTGGGGGCGGGAGGAGGCGGGGGCGGGAGGAAGCGGGGGCAGGACGCCAGTGCGGCGGGGGAAGCGGTTCAGAAGGAAGGGAAAAAACGAGCTACCTGTTGGAAAGGCATCCTCAGGGCGCCCATGTTCACGTAGGGCGCTACCCTGCAGGCGTCCAGGTGGCTGGCGGTGCCCAGGATAACGCCTGCAAGGAAACAGGAGGTGTGAACCCGCCCGGTCCTCCCAGCCCCTCTCCGGCCTCCCCACGCGCCCCCACCTCCACGCCCGCCATCCCCGCACCCACCTTTATGCATCTGGTTTTCTTGCTTGCGACACTTGGCTCTCCGGTTCTGGAACCAGACCTGGGAACGGAGTGGACAGACGTGTACCCCTGTAAGCCACAGGGCCACCAGGAGGGAGGCCTTCCTTCTCAAAGCCAGAAAGTGTGCAAGGCACTTGGAGCATCGTGAGAGGCAACCTGGCCCCAAGGAGCCAGAAAACCCACAGAGCTGCCCCACCGCCTGCCTTTGTCCCCCCCACCCCCCCACCTGCCTTTGTCCCCCCCACCCCCCCACCCCCACCCAGCCCCTTGTAGCCAGCTACCTGGAGCTGGGAATTGTCCAACTCACTTTTCAACCCTCCCTGTCCCTTAAATGAGACAGGAGCATCAGTAATCACATGTTTAAAGTGAGAAAGTGGGTGCTGGGGGGACGGAGAACGTTCCATCCTGTGTGGGCAGCCCCCCTCCAACCGGCCACGCTTTGGACAAACCTGACCTTCCACCCTGACCTTCCACCTTCCAACCTTAGTGCCCAAGGAAGGGGTGGGGGACACAGGTGGTTACCCACGTCCAAATCCCACGCTGTCCCCAATCAGACTTGGACCACACAGAGTCCAAAAACTTTCAAGTCCTCTGTGCCTCAGTTGGAAGCCTGGAGGGTCCCAGTTAACACTGCAGAGTCGTGAATGACCTTGGTCCCTGAGGACCTGGCTCACCCCCAGAGGGCAGGCTCCCCGCTACAGGCACTCGGCCTCCCCGCCTTGGGAGGCCTTATCAAGAGTTTGGGCAGGAAAGGGTGTTGGGATCCTTCCCAGTCCTGCTAGTTTCACAGGCCGGATGTCAAGATTCGGGTGCAAAGCCGCCCCAAATACACCCCACCACTCCCCACCCTCACCCTGCCTCCTCCCCCAAACAGCCCTGGTGCCAAACACCATGGCCCTTAGGCTGTCTCTGACCAAATCTGGGTTCACCTCCCTCTGTGTTCTTAGGCATTTAATTCTTCCTAAGTGGCTTTCCCCAAAACTTTCCCTCCACCCTCACTCACCCTCCTGCCATGATGGTGGTCACAGACCGCGCAGAGTCATTAGCACAAAGAAAGCCTTCCCCTGGGCCACACTCCACTGCATCCAGGGAGCTCGGGGACCCCGCTCCAAGCCCAGGGCCTGGGGCGCTTGACTTTCACTCCCTGGGGATCGGGGCACTTCAGCCCCCGGGAAGGCTGGGAGCAGCAGGCAGTCAGGAAAGCTGAACTTTTCCTCCATTCCAGACTCTTAACAGGGCAGTTTTCTATCTAATCCCGCTTGTCAGAATTGGCTTTCCAGAACGTTCGAGAGCTCACCCTGCCAGGCTGCAGGGGGGCTGGAGAACTTGGACGCTGTTCCCCTGAAAAGTATTTCCAAAAACTGTGCCCCCTCCAAGTTGAGATTCAGCCCTCTGTCCTCCGTTTCCAAGCCTACACTCATACTCCTCTTCCCCTCTACACCCCCCACCCAGGACTCCGCCCACCCCCTTGGGGTGGGGGTCGGTCTGGACCCTTTGTGACATCCTGGGTGCCCCTCTCTCCTTGGGGTCCGGTATCCAACCTCAGGAGAGCACTGCCAGACAGGCAAGTTCTGCCCACTCCCCCACAAGGCATTTCTCAAAAACAGAATCCGACTTAAATCTAGAAAGCAAGCTCTCTTTCCCTTCAGCGGGGGGGGGGGGGGGGGGATAAGATTATGGAGAATAAAAGTGATGAATTTGCTGCTTCGTTCAGCGATAATAAATCAGTCTTGGGGTGATTCACGATCAATTCCAATTAGTCCTGAATATGCTAAGTAAAGCACAGTACACTGGTTTAGACAGTTATTTCTTCATTAAGGACCAGTCACTGATTTCTTTCACAAATGCTGTAATCTGATTTCCTTTTGATTTCCATTACAGACAGTGAATAATGACATTTAATTTAGCGCTGCGCCATAAACCCACAGATATTTGTTGTAATTAAATTACCGCCCGCTCCTCACCGTGGTCTCATAACTTTCGATTATAACCCTGACAGCTGGGTGATATGAGCTTCCCGCACAACACTAAAAATAAAAGGTTAATAAGGACCAGCTTCCAAAAGATCTTCAATTTATTTACAGCAAATTTCCACACTAAATTGAAACTCTAGCCTTTAACAACACAGGACAGGCTGTACCGAAAAGGATTACCAAACAGTTCAGAGACAGGATTAAAATATAGTGCATTTTGCTCTGTGTGTGTGTGTGTCTCTCTCTCTTTTTCTTTCTTTCTTTCTTTCTTTCTTTCTTTCTTTCTTTCTTTCTTTCTTTCTTTCTTTCTTTCTTTCTTTCTTTCTTTCTTTCTTTCCTTTCTTTCTTTCTTTCTTTCTTTCTTGCCTCCCCCAGCCCCCATGGCTTCTACACAACGGGGTAGATGTTTTAACTAATTGGTTTTTACGAGCACTTTCTGCCTTCTTTTTACGATGCAATTCTTTTCCCCGTGGCCAATAAGAAATGATTTCTTTTCTTCTAGTCCCTTGTTTATTTTTATTATTATTTACAGTTGTTACATTGTAATTCACCTCTGGATCGATAAGCACTCCCTTTCCACTGCCCCCCGACCCCCCCCCCCCCGGCCCCTTTCATTTTAGGGCTTTTCTCAAGGTCTGTCGCCACCCAAGAAGCAATTTTCTGCCAACTCGGTCTGGCCTGCTAAGGTGCTGTTCAGTAATAGACTACTGAAAGAAATAGTGTGGAATTAAATTACAAGTAATTTATTTTTATAGAAACAGTACATCACGGCCTGGGAGATATTGCAGATCCCAGGCAGAAAGACTGTGAGATGACATAAAAGTTGATGTCCCCTTCAGCAAAAGTTTAATCTTTTCATTAATTTAAATGGTCCAGCCCCATCCATCTTTCCAGGGAAATGTGGCCAGACTCCCCCCCTCCCTCCCCACCGCTACCAACGCCCCAACAGACTCCCCTGGGGAGGGGGTCCCCAGAGCTCCCCCACCTGTGGTCCCACCCCTGCGGGAAGGTTCTGGGAACGGCTGTGGCTGCAGACAATTTTGCAAAGGATTGGGACGGTTGCATTTCATCTTAAGAAACCCTCTTTTAACTGCGTTCAGACGCAAGGATAGAAGGGGCAAGTGTGCAGAAACCTTCCCCCCCAACCAGTTAAAGATTTTATAAAACCCTTTTTGCTTTTTCGTTTCAGCAGTACCATCGGGACGAAGGTGTGTTTAAATACGCTGACCCTACACCAGTAAGAAACCCGTTCTTTCAAAGCCTTCGCTTTTCATGGCCCCTCCCCCGTTGGCATATTAATTCCATTTATTTAAATAACCAGTCCCCAGAGCCCAGGGACCCCCGACCCCTTTTCCTTCTCTCCTGGCCCTGCTGTCCTGCCCGGAACCGTCAAAATCGACGAGTAGGCCCAGCAGAACGTCCAGGCCCCACCTCCCAGGAGGGGTCCGCGGTACCCGGAGGACGCGATTTGGAAGCGAATCTTTGCTACCCTTCCCCACAAATAAATCCATCCATTTAACTTAACGTTTGCAACGTCCGACTACAGATACGCAGGAGCGTCCCCGCCGCGCACGTGCGGCGCACACCCAGGGCCCCCGCAGACGGCGGCTCGCCAGATGGGGCATCAAGAAATCATGCGCCCGCGACCCCCTCCCCCCGCCTGCGTCCCAGCTAATCCGGCCCCGCTCGGGCATGAGTCGCTCATCGAGACGCCCGGAGTGCGGGCGAGACTTCCCCCGCCTCTCGCCCCTCGCCTCCTCTCCGCACCTCTCTGCTCCCGGGAGCGGAGGGAGGGGGACTGGGAGCGACGGGGGTTAGACTCCAGCGGGGCCGGGGGCGGAGGATCGAAGCCGTAGGAAGGAGAGAACCAACTTCCTGACGAGCCAGAGATGGAGGGCGGGCCTGCCAGGCGGGGTGTGGGCCCCCGACGCGCGAGGACCCGCGGCGCCCCCGGAAGGCCTGGCTCCCGCGGCCTGCAGTGTCCCCGCGCTCCGGGAAGGGCCGGGCGGCCGGGCCGAGGGGAGCCGGCGCGCCGGCCGGGCCCGCGGCCTCACCTGCACGCGCGCCTCGGAGAGCCCCAGGCGCTGGCTGAGCTCCTCGCGCATGAAGGCGTCCGGGTAGTGCGTCTCGTCGAAGAGCCGCTCCAGCTCGTTGAGCTGCTCCAGCGTGAAGTTGGTGCGGCTGCGCCGCTGCTTCAGCTTGGTCTGCCCGTCCTCGTCCTCCGACTTGACGTCCTCCCGCTTCTCCTTGCAGTCGTAAATACCTGCAGGCGGGCCGAGGACACAGCGCTGAGGCCCGGGGTGGCCCGCCCCGCGCGCGCCCCGAGCCCCTCCGCCGGCCCCCACCTCCCCGGCCCGGGGTCCCCGCGCGCGCAAGGAGGAGGGCCCCGGGGGGACGCTCGGCGCGGCCGGCCAAGGCCCGCGCGCGCTGGCGGCGGAGGGGCCCGGGGGGCACTGGCGCCCTGACGCAAAGCTGCGCCAAGTCAATAGCGCAAACTCGAGGGAAGACGCGCTCCTTTGTAATAAGTCGGGCCTTGGCGGCCTGGTGTTTCTTGGCCTAATCTCCGAATAGTTTCCTCAATTATCCACTTCGCCTCTGTTGACATATTGACATAGCGTAACCTTCTCGCTCTCTTTTCCAAAGGGGAGTAGGGTGTTAAATATTAAGTCAAAGAAGCTTAAGCAGAATCGTTCGTGTGGGGTCCCTGGTGGGGCGCCTGGGAAGGGCGCAGGGACAGCCCAGGCCAGGCTGGGGTCCAGGCCCGGGGAAGCCGCGGCCCCCGTCTGCAGCGCAGCAGCGCAGCACGACGGGGACCGCGCCAGCCGGGCCGGAGCCTCCCTCTGGACGCCGAGGAGCTGGGCCCGCGGCCCGGGCGCTGGTCTTTTTCTGACCAGGAAAGCAAAGACATATCTTGCGGCGCACCCAGGAGCACAGTCCCCTGGCTTCCTGGTTTCCCATGGCGGCCTGGTTTCCCATGAGATATGAGAGATCCTTGGCGGCCCAGCTGTCTCTTGGACATATATTCTCACACCCCACCAGGACTCCAAGGGTGGCACTTTCTTATGTCCAAAAATTATGAGCTGCTGTGTTTGTTGTGGGCGGGGGCAGGCCATCAGGCAGTAAGGTCAGGATTTAGGAGATTCTAACCGAAAAACTTGTCCTCCCTATCTCTAGGAAATGCCGCCCCTCACCCAGCTCAGGGGCTTAAAATAAAGGGTGGCCCCTGCTGCACAGCGGGTCGGAGCTGCGTCTCGGCAGCCTTTGGGTTTCCTTGTGCTTTTCCTGCCCGTCATAGGGCCTGCTGGCCACAAGCAAATAGCACCTCCATGCCCTCGTTAGATGTCCCCTAAGTGTCAAGGAGAAGAGACTGGCCTTCAGGGGGCTCTGTCCGAGGAGGCTGGGGTCCCACCAGTTCTGAAAGCACTGTGGAACCCCCTTAGTAGTAATCCCAGACTTGCAAAGGAGGAAGACCCAATTCCTCTGTGGAGCGAGGGGAAAACCAGGGCCCCCAGCCCCCGACTCACATACCCGGTGGGGTCCCTGAGTTGGACACAAGAATCCAAGCCGTCAGTCTGCCTGCAAGTGTCTCCTCAAGGCTTCTGCGCACTGGGCACTCAATCCCAACTGGGATTTTAAAATCCCCTCTGACCTCTTGATAGGAAGGCATTTCCAGGAACACCCTATTTTACCTTAACAGTAAATCTTTTCCCAGAGGCAGCCCCAAGTCTGCTTCCTCCTTCAGGTCTCTTAAGTCAACCCCAGGGACTGGTCCCAGATGAGAAGCTGGCCTTTCAAGCCCTTCAGAACCCAGGGCATGCTTCACAAAGTCCGCAGGCTCCCGTGCGTGCCCGGCTCAGCAGGCCTGAGACCTCTCTGTTTCTCTGGAGCCCAAGGATCTCTCATATCTCATTGTGCTCCCATCCTGCAAATCCAGCCCGGGGCTGAGTCCTCCCCTCCCCGGGGTCTGCACAGACAGGCCAGGGAGAAGGTTCAGCTCAGAGGGCAGGGTGAGGGGGCATTCCTGCCTGGGCTTCTAATCTTGCCTTATTTTCCTGTTTTGAAAAGTCCTCCATTGCACTCTGCTCTGCTTCCAAGGGTTTTTTTCCAGGGTTCCACTGCTTCAGCTGTCCGGGGTGAGAGGAGGCATGCAGACGAGTGGGCTTAGCCTCTAAGGAGGATGGCAGAACCCAACAGGAACCCTGGGAGGTCAGCTGCCTGGTGCCGCGAATTAAATGTAGGCCATGACGAGTGCCCAGCCGACGGACAGCTGTGTGTCCATCAGATCAAACCCTCTCTGTAAGCACTCCATAGCCAGGTGTGTGAGGTCTCGCCAGGGGATGAGCCCCGAGGTACATCCGGCGGGCCAGGCCCAGGCTGCCTGGACTGTCAGCGGTCAGAGCCTTACTCCTAAGCCTCTGTGCCAGCTTTCTGCTCCTGCAAAGTCGAGGTCCCAGAAAGATGTCTGGGTCATCCTCCTGGCCTCAAAGCCAGCGCACCAGGACTCTGCCACCAAGCAGTAAGGGTCACCGGAGCATAGGCTCCCTGGAAGAGAACCACTTCCCCATCGCGACCCCTCGCAGCACAGACAGGGAGGGAAACAGGACCCAGGGGCCAGGTGCCAAGCTTCCTCATTCCCACTCTTTGTAATGAGAAATAGACCTTCCTACACTTTCAAACGGTGCCCCCTACGTTATTTCTCTGGTTTATAGCTGCTGGACACCCTGTTTGCACAGATTCCCCAGGTTGGGACCACTCCTGCCCAGCTGTGAGAACCCTTGTAAACCTTGTCAGTCTTCCCAGATGCAACAGCAGCACGGACCGCCCTGGAGATCTCGGGAGGAACAGCGAGGAGGAGGCCCTGGATGCAGTGGGCCTGCAGCGGGGCGGGCGGTGCTCTGACAGCCTTGGGTAGGACGGCCAAGGGCGTGTGGCCACGGGCTTCCCTGGGCCCTTCGGCCCCGTGCAGACTCTTACCACCTGCGGGCCCGGGACTGGTTTTAATTTATAGGCCCGCAGCAGCCAAGATCAAATCCCAAGGTTCCAGGGGAAAGTTTCCCGAAGAGGAAACAGTGCGGAGAGAGGTTCAGGCGGCGGAAGAGGCGACCGCGCGCGTTGCCTCCGGGACCGCCGGCCAGCGCCATCCTCCGCTGCCGGTTTCTAGCTCGGGAAGCCGGCAGGCGCTGGACGCCGGGAGAGGTGTGTACGGATTTCTCCGCGGCCGTGGGAACGGATGCAAGGAAGACCGACAGGCAGACAGGCACGCGCCCAGCAGCCCTGCGGCCTCGGTTTACAAGCACATCCACCCAGATTCACCCCAACCCAGGAAAGTTCCCGCTGCGGCGCCCAGTGCCAACGCCCCGGAGCGAAAGCGATCGGCGGGCGGAGCGCGGCCTCAGCCTCCTCTCATCCTCGGCTCCCATGCCTCCCTCCCTCCCTGTCTCCTCGCTTCTCCTGCCGAATCCTAACCCCCTGTTTGGTTTCCTTCTTACGAGAAGACTGGCGATGGATTGCCGGGGCCCTTCCGTCCGAGCCGTGGCTGTGAATTCAGGGTTTGGGATCGACTTGAGAGCGATCCGCGGCGCCCGGGGCCTCCTCGCGCGCGCGGAAGGAAGGGCAGGCGGACAGGCTCCGAGGCGAGGAAACGCCGTCCCCGGGAGGGGCCCGGAGCCGGGGCCCGGCGAGCTTACCTTCCGCAGCCCTCCCCGCACCGAACTCTTTCAGTTTGTCCTTGTCGTTGTCCTCGTGGCCCTTAAATAGATGTACCGGACAGTGGCCGCTGCTTTCCGTTATCTCCGGGAGGTTGGATTCCGAGCTCCCCAGCTCCCGGGAGCGCGCCAGTCCGCTCTCCAAAACTTCCCTGTACGTGATTGAATCCTTCTTGCCGCCGCCGCCGCCGCCGCCGCCGCTGGTCTCCTTGCTTTTCTGGTCAAAAGATTTGGATACAAAAGCCGTGAGCTCTTCCATGGCTGCCCGGGGCCGCGGGGGTCCGCGGGGCTCGGCGGGGCTGGCTGGGAGCCGGGCTGTGGTCCGCACGCCTCCCGCGCGGAGAGGACGGTCCGTGTGAGGGTAGGTCCCTCCAGCTGTTATTTATGCCTTTCAATTTGAGATCTCACTATTTATACACGGCTACCTCCGCCCAACCCCCAGCCTGCCCTGTCTGCTGCAATTACAGCTCCCGGCTCGGCGGCGGGCGCACGCAGAGACGCTATCTCTCCCCCACCTCCAGTCCGGCAATTGGCTTTCTTTTCATTTCATCACTGTTTGGCGTCTGTGCACCTTGGTGTGGAGAGGTACAGATCAAGTTTTTGAAGGGAGAGAGAGAGCGCGCGCGCGCGCGAGCGGGCGCAGGCGCCAGCGCCCCAAACAGGTACCCGCATTCTCTCAATGGCTGGCGGAAACGAAACTCAAGGAGGAGTTTAGGGATTGTGAGGACGTCCTTGCCGGCCCGCAGAGCCGGGAGGAGCGCAGCCTCGCCCCCCGAATGACTGTTATCCCGCCAGGATGTGTCCGGGCGTGGCCGTGCGCAGACTCCACGGAAGAGACCCGGGCGGCGGTGGCGCGCCATCACAGACGGGAATTGACTCCGAGCTGGAGATGCGGTGGGCTTGCGGGGCTGGACCCGCCGGCGCGGCCCCGCAGGAGCGAGCGGGTGGAGCGGCTGCGCGCGGCGAGACTGGGGAACACCTCGAGGAACCCCCAAAGTGAGAGAAAGAGGCCCAGGTCTCTCCGAAAGTGGGCACCCGAGCCTCGGCGGCGGCGGCGGTGCAAAACGGCTCGCAGACCACGGAGGGGCCGGCGCCGCCGAGGCCGGGGACACGGACGCTGCGGGCCACGAGCGCACGGAGCGCGGTGGTCCAGACGCGAAGAAGCCGGCGGGTCCCTGGGAGAACTGGTTTGTATACCGCGGTCCTCGGGGCACGCGTCAGATCTCGTTCGACCGGACCGACGCAGCCGTCTTTAGAGCCGTGCTGTCAGCCTGGTGTCTGAGAGGTTTATTGGGGGAAAATAGATGTATTTTTGGCTATACCACGGTTCCCCTGACCAGATCTTG